>NC_052318.1:32194591-32319541 GCF_016432855.1 Salvelinus namaycush | reverse complement strand
CAGGCTACGTTACATTCAGTTATACTGTCTAAACCCAACTACAGACCTATAGACAACCACTCAGGCTACGTTACATTCAGTTATACTGTCTAAACCAACTACAGACCTATAGACAACCACTCAGGCTACGTTACATTCAGTTATACTGTCTAAACCCAACTACAGACCTAAACACAACCACTCAGGCTACGTTACATTCAGTTATACTTCTAAACCCAACTACAGACCTATAGACAACCACTCAGGCTACGTTTACATTCAGTTATACTGTCTAAACCCAACTCAGACCTATAGACAACCACTCAGGCCTACGTTACATTCAGTTATACTGTCTAAACCCAACTACAGACCTATAGACAACCACTCAGGCTACGGTTACATTCAGTTATACTGTCTAAACCCCAACTACAGACCTAAACACAACCACTCAGGCTACGTTACATTCAGTTATATGTCTAAACCCAACTACAGACCTATAGCACAACCACTCAGGCTACGTTACATTCAGTTATACTGTCTAAACCCAACTACAGACCTATAGACAACCACTCAGGCTACGTTACATTCAGTTATACTGTCTAAACCCAACTACAGACCTATAGACAACCACTCAGGCTACGTTACATTCAGTTATACTGTCTAAACCCAACTACAGACCTATAGACAACCACTCAGGCTACGTTACATCTCAGTTACTACAGACCTATAGACAACCACTCAGGCTACGTTACATTCAGTTATACTGTCTAAACCCAACTACAGACCTAAACACAACCACTCAGGCTACGTTACATTCAGTTATACTGTCTAAACCCAACTACAGACCTATAGACAACCAATCAGGCTACGTTACATTCAGTTATACTGTCTAAACCCAACTACAGACCTATAGACAACCACTCAGGCTACGTTACATTCAGTTATACTGTCTAAACCCAACTACAGACCTATACACAACCACTCAGGCTACGTTACATTCAGTTATACTGTCTAAACCCAACTACAGACCTATAGACAACCATTCAGGCTACGTTACATTCAGTTATACTGTCTAAACCCAACTACAGACCTATAGACAACCACTCAGGCTACGTTACATTCAGTTATACTGTCTAAACCCAACTACAGACCTAAACACAACCACTCAGGCTACGTTACATTCAGTTATACTGTCTAAACCCAACTACAGACCTATAGACAACCACTCAGGCTACGTTACATTCAGTTATACTGTCTAAACCCAACTACAGACCTATACACAACCACTCAGGCTACGTTACATTCAGTTATACTGTCTAAACCCAACTACAGACCTAAACACAACCACTCAGGCTACGTTACATTCAGTTATACTGTCTAAACCCAACTACAGACCTATAGACAACCACTCAGGCTACGTTACATTCAGTTATACTGTCTAAACCCAACTACAGACCTATACACAACCACTCAGGCTACGTTACATTCAGTTATACTGTCTAAACCCAACTACAGACCTATAGACAACCACTCAGGCTACGTTACACTCAGTTATACTGTCTAAACCCAACTACAGACCTATACACAACCACTCAGGCTACGTTACGTTCAGTTATACTGTCTAAACCCAACTACAGACCTAAACACAACCACTCAGGCTACGTTAGATTCCGTTATACTACACAACTTACAGGTAACTGCCAAAATAATGGAAACACTTGAGTAAATGAGGGATACAAAGTATATTGGTAGCAGGTGCTTCCACATTGGTGTGGTTCCTGAGTTAATATAGCAATTAACATCCCTTTGTGCTTAGGGTCATGTATGAAAATGCTGGACAAGCCATTATTTTGGATACCATGGCTATTTTATTTTTTATTTACTTATTTTACCTTTATTTAACCAAGTAGGCTAATTGAGAACAAGTTCTCATTTACAACTGCGACTTGGCCAAGATAAAGCAACGCTGTTCGACACATAAAACAACACAGAGTTAAACATGGAATAAACAAACATACAGTCAATAATACAGTAGAAAAAGTCTATATAAAGTGTGTGCAAATGAGGTAGGATAAGGGAGGTAAGGCAATAAATAGGCCATGGTGGCGATGTAATTACAATATAGCAATTAAACACTGGAATGGTAGATGTGCAGAAGATGAATGTGCAAGTAGAGATACTGGGGTGCAAAGGAGGAAGATAAATAAATAAATACAGTATGGGGATGAGGTAGTTGGATGGGCTATTTACAGATGGGCTCTGTACATTTGCAGTGATCTGTGAGCTGCTCTGACAGCTGGTGCTTAAAGTTAGTGAGGGAGATATGAGTCTCCAGTTTCAGTGATTTTTGCAGTTCGTTCCAGTCATTGGCAGCAGAGAACTGGAAGGAAAGGCGGCCAATGGAAGAATTGGCTTTGGGGGTGACCAGTGAAATATACCTGCTGGAGCGCGTGCTACGGGTGGGTGCTGCTATGGTGACCAGTGAGCTGAGATAAGGCGGGGCTTTACCTAGCATAGACTTATAGATGACCTGGAGCCAGTGGGTTTGGCGACGAATATGAAGCGAGGGCCAGCCAACGAGAGCATACAGGTCGCAGTGGTGGGTAGTATATGGGGCTTTGGTGACAAAACGGATGGCACTGTGATAGACTGCATCCAATTTGTTGAGTAAAGTGTTAGAGGCTATTTTGTAAATGACATCGCCGAAGTCCAGGATCGGAAGCCGATTCTAGATTTAATTTTGGATGGGAGATGCTTAATGTGAGTCTGGAAGGATAGTTTACAGTTTTACCAGACACTAGATATTTGTAGTTGTCCACATATTCTAAGTCAGAACCGTCCAGAGTAGTGATGCTGGACGAGCGGGCAGGTGCGGGCAGCGATCGGTTGAAGAGCATGCATTTAGTTTTACCTGCATTTAAGAGCAGTTGGAGGCCACGGAAGAGAGATATATGGCATTGAAGCTCATCTGGAGGTTAGTTAACACAGTTTCCAAAGAAGGGCCAGAGGTATACAGAATGGTGTCGTCTGTGTAGAGGTGGATCAGAGAATCACCAGCAGCAAGAGCGACATCATTGATGTATACAGAGAAAAGAGTCGGCCTGGGAATTGAACCCTGTGGCATTCCCATAGAGACTGCCAGAGGTCCAGACAACAGGCCCTCCGATTTGACACACTGAACTCTTTCAGAGAAGTAGTTGGTGAACCAGGCGAGGCAATCATTTGAGAAACTAAGGCTGTTGAGTCTGCCGATAAGAATGTTGTGATTGACAGAGTGGAAATCCTTGGCCATGTCGATGAATACGGCTGCACAGTAATGTCTCTTATTGATGGCAGTTATGATATCGTTTAGGACCTTGAGCGTGGCTGAGGTGCACCATGACTATCTCGGGAATCAGATTGCATAGCGGAGAAGGTACAGTGAGATTCGAAATGGTCGGTGATCTGTTTGTTAACTTGGCTTTTGAAGACCTTAGAAAGGCAGGGTAGGATAGATATAGGTCTGTAGCAGTTTGGGTCTAGAGTGTCTCCCCCTTTGAAGAGGGGGATGACCGCGGCAGCTTTCCAATCTTTGGGAATCTCAGACGACACGAAAGAGAGGTTGAACAGGCTAGTAATAGGGGTTGCAACAATTTCGGCAGATCATTTTAGAAAGAGAAGTTCCAGATTGTCTAGCCCGGCTGATTTGTAGGGGTCCAGATTTTGCAGCTCTTTCAGAACATCAGCTATCTGGATTTGGGTGAAGGAGAAATGGGAAAGGCTTGGGCAAGTTGCTGTGGGGGGTGCAGGGCTGTTGACCGGGGTAGGGGTAGCCAGGTGGAAAGCATTGGCAGCCGTAGAAAAATGCTTATTGAAATTCTCAATTATAGTGGATTCATCAATGGTGACAGTGTTTCCTAGCCTCAGTGCAGTGGGCAGCTGGGAGGAGGTATTCTTATTCTCCATTGACTTTACAGTGTCCCAGAACTTTTTGGAGTTTGTGCTACAGGATGCAAATTTCTGTTTGAAAAATCTAGCCTTAGCTTTCCTAACTGCCTGTGTATATTGGTTCCTAACTTCCCTGAAACGTTGCATATCACGGGGGTTTTCGAAGCAAGAACACCACAGGATGTTTTTGTGCTGGTCAAGGGCAGTCAGGTCTGGAGAGAACCAAGGGCTATATCTGTTCCTGGTCTAAAAAAATGTAATGGGGCATGCTTATTTAAGATGGTGAGGAAGGTACTTTTAAAGAATAACCAGGCATCCTCTACTGACGGAATGAGGTCAATATCCTTCCAGGATACCCGGGCCAGGTCGATTAGAAAGGCCTGCTCGCTGAAGTGTTTTGCCCCAATCCACAGGGCACGAGTGGTCACTGAGTGGTTTGATGAGCATGAAAACGATGTAAATCATATGCCATGGCCATCTCAGTCACCAGATCTCAACCCAATTGAACACTTATGGGAGATTCTGGAGCGGAGCCTGAGAGTTTTTTCCACCACCATCAACAAAACACAAAATTATGACATTTCTTGTGGAACAATGGTGTTTCATTCCTCCAATAGAGTTTCAGACACTTGTAGAATCTACGCCAAGGTGCATTGAAGCTGTTCTGGCTCGTGGTGACCCAAAGCCCTATTAAGACACTTTATGTTGGTGTTTCTGTTATTTTGGGAGTTATATGTACTCTGACTTTGTTTCATTCCAGACATTTGCTCCCTTCCCTCTGTCCTCATTCCCTCCCTCCATGTACTCCCCATTCAAGGGAAGTGAATGCAGGCATAGGGAAGGAAACCACTCTATGGAATGAAATGCAGCCGTAGTCAAGCTCCCCTCATCCCCTCATTCTATATCACACTGAGCTTCATAAACAGAGCCATCTGTATCTAATTCCTCCTCCCTATCCCCTACTCACCCCCAACCCCATCACTACTCCCAGCTCTCCCCCTGTCCCTCCAATCCCTGGCTATAGTCTCTATTTGGCCCTGCGCAAATGAAACACTACACCATTACCCTCCCTAGCCCCATCCCCTCTCCCCTTCATCACCCATTTTTAACTTCGCCACCCCCTCCATCCCTACCCCTATTCCCCCTAGTCCTACGTCTATGAGCCAATCCCTCTCCACTCCTCCCCCCAGCCCCCCTTTCGCGCCCCCATAATTGTTTGTGATATTTAACCAAAATATCCGTGGTCCATTAACTGACCAGGGCTTGTTGATTGGCTCCGGTCGCCACCTGAAATAGCAGGGTTGGCCGCCGGCCAAACACCCATTTCCTGTTGGTCTGAGAGGCTGCATGCAGCCACTGGGGCTCAGATGCATTTCCTGACTTATATTAATGACCAGGAGTGCATCAGCAGCTACAGCCTGCAAGCCCCGACCGACACACACCGCTCACGAGAGAGGGAGGGAGGACGTGAGGATGAGAGGGAGGGAGTAGGGATGGAAGGAGAGATAGAAGAGAGGGTGGGGGATGAGTGTGTGAGTGACACAGATAGAGAGAAAGAGAGAGAGGGGGGGTGTAGTGATGAATGAAGAGACGGAGATACAGAATTCAATGAGATTGAGCAGCAGAAAGGTGGACTGAGAGTGAGAGAAAGAGTGAGGGAGAGAGAAGCATGAGAAGAAAGATGGAAAAGATGAGAGATAAGCGACTATTTTAAATAAATGGAGAGGGAGTGAACCAGAGAGAGAGAGAGATTAATAAAGAGTAGGGGGGTGTTAAAGATAGAGAGGAGACAGACAGTCCAGAATTACATCATATGGAGGAAAGATGAGCATAGTCATCTCTTCCATGGGAAAACAGAGAGAGTGGAGGTACGAGGGCTCTTCCTGGCAGAGGGAAACAGAGAGAGTGGAGGGACGAGGGCTCTTCCTGGCAGAGGGAAACAGAGAGAGTGGAGGTACGAGGGCTCTTCCTGACAGAGGGAAAACAGAGAGAGTGGAGGTACGAGGGCTCTTCCTGACAGAGGGAAAACAGAGAGAGTGGAGGGACGAGGGCTCTTCCTGACAGAGGGAAACAGAGAGAGTGGAGGTACGAGGGCTCTTCCTGACAGAGGGAAAACAGAGAGAGTTGAGGTACGAGGGCTCTTCCTGACAGAGGGAAACAGAGAGAGTGGAGGGACGAGAGCTCTTCCTGGCAGAGGGAAACAGAGAGAGTGGAGGGACGAGGGCTCTTCCTGACAGAGGGAAACAGAGAGAGTGGAGGGACGAGGGCTCTTCCTGACAGAGGGAAACAGAGAGAGTGGAGGGACGAGGGCTCTTCCTGGCAGAGGGAAACAGAGAGAGTGGAGGGACGGGGGCTCTTCCTGGCAGAGGGAAACAGAGAGAGTGAAGGGGCGAGGGTTCTTCCTGGCAGAGGGAAACAGAGAGAGTGGAGGGGCGAGGGCTCTTCCTGGCAGAGGGAAACAGAGAGAGTGGAGGGACGAGGGCTCTTCCTGGCAGAGGGAAACAGAGAGAGTGGAGGGACGGGGGCTCTTCCTGGCAGAGGGAAACAGAGAGAGTGGAGGGACGAGGGCTCTTCCTGACAGAGGGAAACAGAGAGAGTGAAGGGGCGAGGGCTCTTCCTGACAGAGGGAAACAGAGAGAGTGGAGGGGCGAGGGCGCTTCCTGGCAGAGGGAAACAGAGAGAGTGGAGGGGCGAGGGCTCTTCCTGGCAGAGGGAAACAGAGAGAGTGAAGGGGCGAGGGCTCTTCCTGGCAGAGGGAAACAGAGAGAGTGAAGCGGCGAGTGCTCTTCCTGGCAGAGGGAAACAGAGAGAGTGGAGGGGCGAGGGCGCTTCCTGACAGAGGGAAACAGAGAGAGTGAAGGGGCGAGGGCTCTTCCTGGCAGAGGGAAACAGAGAGAGTGGAGGGGCGAGGGCGCTTCCTGACAGAGGGAAACAGAGAGAGTGAAGGGGCGACGGCTCTTCCTGACAGAGGAAAACATAGAGTGAAGCGGCGAGTGCTCTTCCTGACAGAGGAAAACAGAGCGAGTGGAGGGGCGAGGGCGCTTCCTGACAGAGGAAAACATAGAGAGTGAAGCGGCGAGTGCTCTTCCTGACAGAGGGAAACAGAGAGAGTGGCGGGACGAGGGCTCATCCTGACAGAGGGAAACAGAGAGAGTGGAGGGACGAGGGCTCATCCTGACAGAGGGAAACAGAGAGAGTGGAGGGGTGAGGGCTCTTCCTGACAGAGGAAAACAGAGAGAGAAAAAGAGGAGAAAGAGTGACATGACATGGCAGCCGTTAAACAAGGCCATTCTCCCAGGTCAAAGGTCAAATAGACGGACATGAGGGTGATGGGGCACATCACTGATACAGAGGGCATAATGGTAGGGGCTAGGGGAGGCTGGGGTTAGGGGGTAGGTGTACAGATCACAGAAGGTGATGAGGGTTGAAGGCCAGTGAGGGTGTGTGGTACGGTAGGTGCGGGGTACAGACTCGAGAGACAAAGAGTTGAGTTAGAGAAGGTTGAGGGTTGTGTGTGGTATGGCATTTGAAGCATGTATACGCCCCTCTTGACCTGACAGGGTCTTGGAACCGGGGGGGGGGGGGGGGGGGGGGCACTGACCCACTGCAGGGGTCCTGGTTAGAGGGGTCAACAGAGGTCAGAGAAAGAGCTGCCACTCACACATTCCTTAGTCAGAGTGAAGAGACAGAAACAGTATGGCTTGTGTTAGGATGGAAGGAGAGAGAGAGAACGGTTTGGGTTATGGATGGAGAGAGAGAGAGAGAGTACAGTTTGGGTTATGGATGGAGAGAAAGAGAGAGTATGGTTTGGGTTATGGATGGAGAGAAAGAGAGAGTATGGTTTGGGTTATGGATGGAGAGAAAGAGAGAGTATGGTTTGGGTTATGGATGGAGAGAGAGAGTATGGTTTAGGTTATGGATGGAGAGAGAGAGTGCGGTTTGGGTTATGGATGGAGAGAGAGAGAGAGTACGGTTTTGGTTATGGATGGAGAGAGAGAGAGTACGGTTTGGGTTATGGACAGAGAGAGAGAGAGTACGGTTTGTGTTATGGATGGAGAGAGAGAGCGAGAGTATGGTTTGGGTTATGGATGGAGAGAGAGAGAGAGAGAGAGAGAGAGTATGGTTTGGGTTATGGATGGAGAAAGAGAGAGTATGGTTTGGGTTATGGATGGAAAGAGAGAGAGAGAGTATGGTTTGGGTTATGGATGGAGAGAGAGAGAGAGAGAGAGAGAGAGAGAGAGAGAGAGAGAGAGAGAGAGAGAGAGAGAGAGAGAGAAAGAGAGAGAGAGTATGGTTTGGGTTATGGATGGAGAGAGAGAGAGTACGGTTTGGATTATGGATGGAGAGAGAGAGAGAGAGTATGGTTTGGGTTATGGATGGAGAGAGAGAGAGTATGGTTTGGGTTATGGATGGAGAGAGAGAGAGTATGGTTTGGGTTATGGATGGGGAGAGAGAGTATGGTTTGGGTTATGGATGGAGAGAGAGAGTATGGTTTGGGTTATGGATGGAGAGAGAGAGAGAGAGTAATGGATGGAGAGAGAGAGAGTATGGTTTGGGTTATGGATGGAGAGAGAGAGAGAGAGTAATGGATGGAGAGAGAGAGAGTATGGTTTGGGTTATGGATGGAGAGAGAGAGAGTGAGTGAAAAACAATGAAAATTAAAACTTCTAGATCTGAATGGGCACCTTCACATGTTTAGTTACAACAGAATTTAGGAACTCAAAGAACTCCGACTGACAAAGACAGATATGGTAAACTTACCAAAACAATTCAAACTGGAAAACCCCCTGTGAGTTCAGAGACACACACAAACAGTTATGTGCTAGCACTATACAAATACACACAATCACTCACTTCACACTGTATGCTCTCTCAAATACAGACAGACAGACAGACAGACAGACAGACAGACAGACAGACAGACAGACAGACAGACAGACAGACAGACAGACAGACAGACAGACAGACAGACAGACAGACAGACAGACAGACAGACAGACAGACAGACAGACAGACAGACAGAGAGAGAGAGAGAGAGAGAGAGAGAGAGAGAGAGAGTCTGTAAACCCAATAGCCTCTTTAGCCCCAGGGGCTTAGAGTGCACAGGCAGTGCAGGAAGAGATAGACTGCATTATCCACATCAAAGCCCTGAATTATCAGCCATAATCAATTCTTCCCCATTATCCCCAGCCCCCACCCTCACATCCCTCACTGCCCTCACTGCCTCCCCCAACCAATCTCACACACAGTTGTCCACGCATCAGTCATTTGCAGAGCTACAGTAGGCCAGTGGGAAAGGAGGGAGAGAGGGGAAGGGAAGTTGGTAGCGATGGAGAGAAAAAGAGAGAAAGGAGGGAGAGAGGGGAAGGGAAGGGAAGTTGGTAGCGATGGAGAGAAAAAGAGAGAAAGGAGGGAGAGAGGGGAAGCTTCCCTAGTAATCTCATTCTCCTGAAGGGAGCAGTGGAGGACATACCAGAGACCAGCAGCACTCATCAGTAATTCATGAAGCATGCATAGAAGGGGATATGGATCAATTTAGTAAAGAAATATGGGTCAAAATAATTAGAGAACATCAGAAGTGAATTTGATGAAGCGTCTCTCACAGTTTTATCTGACAATAGCCTAACACAATAATTGTGCAACTAGCACAACAACTAATACTTATTTGACTGTTAATACTACTGATCGCATTGCAATGACTAACCACTAAACTACTAGGACCACTACTAGTGTACTACCATTACCAAGAATAGATAGATTTAATGATCATCACAAGGTATGTGTGTATTGTCAGTCAGACCAGTGAATGGGACAGTGAAATGGTTGACATTCTGCCTGAGCCAAGCCCTACAGAGATATCATGACATCATTCACTGAGAGCAGAGGAAGGCTGCTTCCTATCACTCCCTGTCACTGAGGCACAACTGGAGGCTGCTGGCCCCACGCAGAGAGGGACTGATGGATGAAGACAGAAATACAGAATTCAGAGAAATTGAACAGTAGAAAGGTGGACTGAGATTGAGAGAGAGAAAGAGTGAGGGAAAGTGAAGAGCGATGGAAAAGATGGGATTTTAAGTGACTATTTGAAAGAGACGGAGAGAATCAGAAAGAGAGAAATATGAATAAAGAGAAGGGGGGGGGGGGGTTTAGAGCTAGAGATGGAGACAGTCCATAATTACATCATATGGATGAAAGATGAGCCTAGTCATCTCTTCCATGGGAGAACAGATTGTGTGGAGGGGCGAGGACTCTGCCTGCCAGAGGGAAACAGAGTGGAGGGGTGAGGGCTCTGCCTGACAGATAGAAACAGAGTGGAGGGGTGAGGGCTCTGCCTGACAGATAGAAACAGAGTGGAGGGGCAAGGGTTCTGCCTGCCAGAGGGAAACAGAGCGGAGGGGTGAGGGCTCTGCCTGCCAGAGGGAAACAGATTGGAGGGGTGAGGGCTCTGCCTGACAGAGGGAAACAGAGTGGAGGGGCGAGGGCACTGCCTGCCAGAGGGAAACAGATTGGAGGGGTGAGGGCTCTGCCTGACAGAGGGAAACAGAGTGGAGGGGCGAGGGCTCTTTCTGCCAGAGGGAAACAGATTGGAGGGGTGAGGGCTCTGCCTGACAGAGGGAAACAGAGTGGAGGGGCGAGGGCACTGCCTGCCAGAGGGAAACAGATTGGAGGGGTGAGGGCTCTGCCTGACAGAGGGAAACAGAGTGGAGGGGCGAGGGCACTGCCTGCCAGAGGGAAACAGATTGGAGGGGTGAGGGCTCTGCCTGCCAGAGGGAAACAGAGTGGAGGGGTGAGGGCTCTGCCTGACAGAGGGAAACAGAGTGGAGGGGCGAGGGCACTGCCTGCCAGAGGGAAACAGAGTGGAGGGGTGAGGGCTCTGCCTGCCAGAGGGAAACAGAGTGGAGGGGTGAGGGCTCTGCCTGACAGAGGGAAACAGAGTGGAGGGGTGAGGGCTCTTCCTGCCAGAGGGAAACAGAGCTGAGGGGCGAGGGCTCTTCCTGCCAGAGGGAAACAGAGCTGAGGGGCGAGGGCTCTGCCTGACAGAGGGAAATAGAATGGAGGGGTGAGGGCTCTGCCTGCCAGAGGGAAACAGAGCGGAGGGGTGAGGGCTCTGCCTGCCAGAGGGAAACAGATTGGAGGGGTGAGGGCTCTGCCTGACAGAGGGAAACAGAGTGGAGGGGCGAGGGCTCTTCCTGCCAGAGGGAAATAGAATGGAGGGGCGAGGGCTCTGCCTGTCAGAGGGAAACAGATTGGAGGGGTGAGGGCTCTGCCTGACAGAGGGAAACAGAGTGGAGGGGCGAGGGCTCTTCCTGCCAGAGGGAAACAGTGGAGGACCTACCAGAGACCAGCAGCACTCATCACTAATTCACAAAGCATGCATAAAACAGGCTATGGAATCAATTCAAGTAGTGGGTCAAAATAAATTGGGGAACATCAGAAGTAAATTTTATTAAGCGTCAGTTGCTACATTACTGTAAATTGCAGTTCACATTATGCACATCACACTTACAGTGCCTTCAGAAAGTATTCAGACCCAAAGACTTTTTACACATTTTGTTACGTTACAGCCTTATTCTAAAATGTATTTTAAAAATCCTCAGCAATCTACACACAATACCACATAATGACAAAGTGAAAACAGGTTTATACAAATGTTTACAAATGTATTAAAAATAAAAAACAGAAATACCTTATTTACATAAATATTCAGACCCTTTGCTATGAGACTCGAAATTGAGCTCAGGTGCATCCTGTTTCCGTTGATCATCCTTTTACTTATTTATTTCACCTTTATTTAACCAGGTAGGCTAGTTGAGAACAAGTTCTCATTTTAAACTGCGACCTGGCCAAGATAAAGCAAAGCAGTGCAACACAAACAACAGCACAGAGTTACACATGGAATAAACAAACATATAGTCAATAAAAAATAGAAAAAATAGGCCATAGTGGCGAAATAATTAAAATATAGCAATTTAACACTGGAGTGATAGATGTACAGAAGATGAGTGTGCAAGTAGAAATACTGGGGTGCAAAGGAGCAAAATCAATAAAATAAATAACAGTAAGGGGATGAGGTAGTTGGATGGGCTATTTACAGATGTGCTATGTACAGGTGCAGTGATCTGTGAGCTGCTCTGACAACTGGTGCTTAAAGTTAGTGAGGAAGATATGAGTCTCCAGCTTCAGTGATTTTTGCAGTTCGTTCCAGTCATTGGCAGCAGAGAACTAGAAGGAAAGACAGCCAAAGGAGGAAATGGCTTTGGGGGTGACCAGTGAGATATACCTGCTAGAGCGCGTGCTATGGGTGGGTGCTGCTATGGTGACCAGTGAGCTGAGATAAGGCGGTGCTTTACCTAGCAAAGACTTATAGATGACCTGGAGCCAGTGGGCTTGGCGACGAATATGAAGCGAGGGCCAGCCAACGAGAGCATACAGGTCGCAGTGGTGGGTAGTATATGGGGCTTTGGTGACAAAACGGATGGCACTGTGATAGACTGCAAGTCAAAGATCGGTAGGATGGTCAGTTTTACGAGGGTATGTTTGGCATCATGAGTGAAGGATGCTTTGTTGCGAAATAGGAAGCTGATTCTAGATTTAATTTTGGATTGGAGATACTTAATGTGAGTCTGGAAGGAGAGTTTACAGTTTAACCAGACACCTAGTTATTTGTAGTTGTCCACAAATTCTAAATCAGAACTGTCCAGAGTAGTGAAGCTGGACGGGCGGGCAGGTGTGGGCAGCGATCGGTTGAAGAGCATGCATTTAGTTATACTTGCATTTAAAAGCAGTTGGAGGCCACGGAAGGAGAGTTGTCTGGCATTGAAGCTCGTTTGGAGGTTAGTTAACACAGTGTCCAAAGAAGGGCCAGAAGTATACAGAATGGTGTCATCTGCGTAGAGGTGGATCAGAATTACCAGCAGCAAGAGCGACATCATTGATGTATACAGAGAAAAGAGTCGGCCTGAGAACTGAACCCTGTGGAACCCCCATAGAGACTGCCAGAGGTCCGGCAAACAGGCCCTCCGATTTGACACACTGAACTCTGTCTGAGAAGTAGTTGGTGAACCAGGCGAGGCAGTCATTTGAGAAGCCAAGGCTGTTGAGTCTGCCGATAAGAATGTGTTGATTGACAGAGTAGAAAGCCTTGGCCAGGTCCATGAATACAGCTGCACAGTATTGTCTCTTATCGATGGCGGTTATGATATCGTTTAGGACCTTGAGTGTGGCTGAGGTGCACCCATGAACAGCTCGGAAACCAGATTGCATAGCGGAGAAGGTACGGTGGGATTCGAAATGGTCTGTGATCTGTTTGTTAACTTGGCTTTCAAAGACCTTAGAAAGGCAGGGTAGGATAGATATAGGTCTGTAGCAGTTTGGGTCTAGAGTGTCTCCCCTTTGAAGAGGGGGATGACCGTGGCATCTTTCCAATCTTTCGGGATCTCAGACGATACGAAAGAGAGGTTGAACAGAGGTTGAACCCCTAGTAAAAGGCGGTTGCAACAATTTCGGCGGATCATTTTAGAAAGAGAGGGTCCAGATTGTCTAGCCCGGCTGATTTGTAGGGGTCCAGATTTTGCAGCTCTTTCAAAACATCAGCTATCTGGATTTGGGTGAAGGAGAAATGTGGAAGGTTTGGGCAAGTTGCTGTGGGGGGTGCAGGGCTGTTGACCGGGGTAGGGGTATCCAGGTGGAAAGCATGGCCAGCCGTAGAAAAATGCTTATTGAAATTCTCAATTATAGTGGATTCATCAGTGGTGACAGTGTTTCCTAGCCTCAGTGCAGGGGGCAGCTGGGAGGAGGTGCTCTTATTCTCCATTGACTTTACAGTGTCCCAGAACATTTTGGAGTCTGTGCTACAGGATGCAAATTTCTGTTTGAAAAATCTAGCCTTTGCTTTCCTAACTGCCTGTGTATATTGGTTCCTAACTTCCGTGAAAAGTTGCATATCGTGGGGGCTATTCGATGCTAATGCAGTACGCCACAGGATGTTTTTGTGCTGGTCAAGGGCAGTCAGATCTGGAGTGAACCAAGGGCTATATCTGTTCCTGGTTCTACATTTTTTGAATGGGGCATGCTTATTTAAGATGGCGAGGAAAGCACTTTTAAAGAATAACCAGGCATCCTCTACTGACGGAATGAGGTCAAAATCCTTCCAGGATACCCCCCGGCCAGGTCGATTAGAAAGACCTGCTCGCTGAAGTGTTTTAGGGAGCCCTTGACAGTGATGAGGGGTGGTCGTTTGACCGCAGACCTATTACGGACGCAGGCAATGAGGTAGTGATCGCTGTGAGGGTTCCCGTGTTTACGGATTTGGGGTTGTACCTGGTAGGTTCATTGATAATTTGTGTGAGATTGAGGGCATCAAGCTTAGATTGTAGGATGGCCGGGGTGTTAAGCATTTCCCAGTTTAGGTCACCTAACAGCACGAGCTCTGAAGATAGATGAGGGGCAATCAATTCACATATGGTGTCCAGGGCACAGCTGGGGACAGAATAGCAAGCGGCAACGGTGAGAGACTTGTTTTTGGAAAGGTGGATTTTTAAAAGTAGAAGCTCAAATTGTTTGGGCACAGACCTGGATAGTAAGACAGAACTCTGCAGGCTATCTCTGCAGTAGATTGCAACTCCGCCCCCTTTGGCAGTTCTATCTTATCGGAAAATGTTATAGTTAGGGATGGAAGGGAGCCCTTGACAGTGATGAGGGGTGGTCGTTTGACCGCAGACCTATTACGGACGCAGGCAATGAGGTAGTGATCGCTGTGAGGGTTCCCGTGTTTACGGATTTGGGGTTGTACCTGGTAGGTTCATTGATAATTTGTGTGAGATTGAGGGCATCAAGCTTAGATTGTAGGATGGCCGGGGTGTTAAGCATTTCCCAGTTTAGGTCACCTAACAGCACGAGCTCTGAAGATAGATGAGGGGCAATCAATTCACATATGGTGTCCAGGGCACAGCTGGGGACAGAATAGCAAGCGGCAACGGTGAGAGACTTGTTTTTGGAAAGGTGGATTTTTAAAAGTAGAAGCTCAAATTGTTTGGGCACAGACCTGGATAGTAAGACAGAACTCTGCAGGCTATCTCTGCAGTAGATTGCAACTCCGCCCCCTTTGGCAGTTCTATCTTATCGGAAAATGTTATAGTTAGGGATGGAAATGTCCTGGTCTTCCTAAGCCAGGATTCAGACACGGCTAGGACATCCGGGTTGGCAGAGTGTGCTAAAGCAGTGAATAAAACAAACTTAGGGAGGAGGCTTCTAATGTTAACATGCATGAAACCAAGGCTTTTACGGTTACAGAAGTCAACAAATGAGAGCGCCTGTGGAATGGGAGTGGAGCTAGGCACTGCAGGGCCTGGATTAACCTCTACATCACCAGAGGAACAGAGGAGGAGTAGGATAAGGGTACGGCTAAAGGCTATAAGAACTGGTCAACTAGTACGTTCGGAACAGAGAGCAAAAGGAGCAGGTTTCTGGGCATGGTAGAATAGATTCAGGGCATAGTGTACAGACAAAGGTATGGTACGATGTGAGTACAGTGGAGATAAACCTATGCATTGAGTGACGATGAGAGAGATATTGTCTCTAGAAACATAATTTAAACCAGGTGAGGTCACCGCATGTGTGGGAGGTGGAACTAAAGGGTTAGCTAAGGCGTATTGAGCAGGGCTAGAGGCTCTACAGTAAAATAAGGCAATAATCACTAACCAAAACAGCAATGGACAAGGCATATTGACATTAGGGAGAGGCATGCGTTACCGATTGATCATAGGGGTCCAGTGAGTAGCTTGGCGGGCTGGAGACACGATGATTCAGACAGCTAGCGGGCCGGTGCTAGCAAGCTAGCAGAAGGGCCTTAGAGGGACGTCGCGATGGAAGAAGTATGTTGTAGCCCCCTCGTGCTGTTACGTCGGCAGACTAGTCGTGATTGATCAGCAGGGCTCCGTGTGGTAAACGGGTCAAGGCCAATTGGCAAAATAGGTATAGTAGCCAAAGAATTTGTCCGATGGGCCTCTTCAGCTAACAGTCCGATATGCTCTAGACAGCTAGCGGGCCCCGGCTAGCAGGCTAGCAGATGGGCATTCAGGGGACGTCGCGAGATGTTCCTCCAACTTGGAGTCCACCTGTGGGAAATTCAATTGATTGGACATTACTTGGAAAGGCACACAACTGTCTATAAAAGGTCCCACAGTTGACAGTGCAGGTCACTGAAACCAAGCCATGAGGTCGAAGGAATTGTCCGTAGAGCTCCGAGACAGGATTGTGTTGAGGCACAGTTCTGGGGAAGGGTTCCAAAAGAGTTTGTAACCACCAAGACTCTTCCTAGAGCTGGCCGCCCTGCCGAAATGAGCAATCAGGGAAGAAGGGCCTTGGTCAGGGAGGTGACCAATAACCCGATGGTCACTCCTACAGAGCTCTAGAGTTCCTCTGTGGAAATGGGAGAACGTTCCAGGACAACCATCTCTGCAGCACTCCACCAATCAGTCTCATGGTAGAGTGGCCACTCCTCAGTAAAAGGCACATGACAGCCCGCTTGGAGTTTGCCAAAAGGCACCTAAAGACTCTCAGACCATGAGAAACAAGATTCTCTGGTCTGATGAAACCAAGATTGAAATCTTTGGCCTGAATGCCAAGCGTCACGTCTGGAGCAAACCTGGCACCATCCCTACAGTGAAGTATGGCGGTGGCAGCAGCATGCTGTGGGTATGTTTTTCAGCAGCAGGGACTGGGAGACTAGTCAGTGTATTGGTGTGGTTCTAAGTGATGGTTTTCTTTGCTGTTGTGCTGGACAAGAGTGCAAAGATGAACGGGAGCAAAGTACAAAGAGCTCCTTAATGAAAACCTGCTCCAGAGCAGGTTTTAGCTGTGCAGCAACACTCCCCATCCAACCTGACAGAGCTTGAGGGGATCAGCAGAGAAGAATGGGAGAAATCTCCAAATACAGGTGTGCCAAGCTTGTAGCGTCATACCCGAGAAGAGTCAAGGCTGTAGTCGCTGCCAAAGGTGCTTCAACAAAGTACCGAGTAAAGAGTCTGAATGCTTATGTAAATGTAATAATTCAGTTTATTATAAATTACCAAAAATGTATCAAAACCTGTTTTTGCTTTGTCATTATGGGGTATTGTGTGTAGATTGAGAGGAAAAAACTATTTAATACATTTTAGAATAAGGCTGTAACGTAACAAAAGGTGGAAAAAGTCAAGGAGTCTGAATATTTTCCGAAGGCACTGTACATTACACAACAAAATTGTAAGAAAATCTATCATTTCCATAATATCTAGTTGTCACGTTCCTGACCTATTGTTCCTTTTTCTTTTATTTATTTAGTTGGTCAGGGCGTGAGTTGGGGTGGGTTGTCTATGTGTGTTTTTCTATGTTGGGGTTTTTGTGTTCGGCCTGGTATGATTCTCAATCAGAGGCAGCTGTAGATCGTTTGTCCCTGATTGAGAATCATACTAAGGCAGCCGGGGTTTCACGTGTGTTTTGTGGGTGGTTGTATCGCGTGTCTGTGTATGTCGCACCACACGGGACTGTTTGCGGTTTGTCACATTTGTTGTTTTTGTATGTTAAGTGTTCAGTCTGTTTTCATTAAATAATCATGGACACTAACCACTCTGCATATTGGTCTGATTCTTCTCGCCTCTCCTCCTCGTCCGAGGAGGAGGATTACGACGATCGTTACAGAACCACCCACCAATCTAGGACCAAGCGGAGTGGAGAAGGGAGGCGACAGCAGTGGGAAAAAACCCAGGACTCCTGGACTTGGGAGGAGATCCTGGACGGCAAAGGACCCTGGGCTCAGGGGAATATCGCTGTCCCAAGGCGGAGCTGGAGGCAGCGAAGGCAGAGAGGCGCTGGTATGAGGAGGCAGCGCGGCGACGCGGTTGGGAGCCCGAGAGTCAGACCCAAAAATTTCTTGGGGGGGGGGGGGGGGGCACACGAGGAGTGTGGCAAAGCCGGGTAGGATACCTGGGCCAACTCCCCGTGCTTACCGTGGAGTGAGAGGGCGTCGTACTGGTCAGACACCGTGTTATGCGGTAAAGCGCACGGTGTCCCCAGTACGCGTGCTTAGCCCAGTGCGGGCTATTCCACCTCGCCGCACTGGTAGGGCTAGGTTGGGCATCGAGCCGGGTGTCATGAAGCCGGCCCAACGCATCTGGCCTCCAGTGCGTCTCCTCGGGCCGGCGTACATGGCACCAGCCTTACAGATGGTGTCCCCGGTTCGCCAGCATAGCCCAGTGCGGGCTATTCCACCTCGCCGCACTGGCAGGGCTACGGGGATCATTCAACCTGGTAAGGTTGGGGAGGCTCGGTGCTCAAGAGCGCGTGTCCTCCTTCACGGTCCGGTATACCCGGTGCCACCTCCACGTACCAGTCCACCGGTGGCAGCCCCCCGCACCAGGCTGTCTCTCCGGGTTCTCTCTCCAGCTGCTCCCACCTGTCCAGCGCTGTCAGAGCCTTCCTCCTCTCCAGCGCAGCCAGTGTCTGAGCTGCCTGCCTTCCCAGCGCTGTCTGAACTGCCTGCCTTCCCAGCGCTGTCCGTCTGTTCCGAGCCGTCCAGCCAGGACCAGCCAGAGCCGTCCAGCCAGGACCAGCCAGAGCCGTCCAGCCAGGACCAGCCAGAGCCGTCCAGCCAGGACCAGCCAGAGCCGTCCAGCCAGGAGCTGCCAGAGCCGTCCAGCCAGGAGCTGCCAGAGCCGTCCAGCCAGGAGCTGCCAGATCCGTCCAGCCAGGAGCTGCCAGAGCCGTCCAGCCAGGAGCCGCCAGAGCCGGTCAGCCAGGATCCGCCAGAGCCGGTCAGCCAGGATCCGCCAGAGCCGGTCAGCCAGGATCCGCCAGAGCCGGTCAGCCAGGATCCGCCAGAGCCGGTCAGCCAGGATCCGCCAGAGCCGGCCAGCCAGGATCCGCCAGAGCCGGCCAGCCAGGATCCGCCAGAGCCGGCCAGCCAGGATCCGCCAGAGCCGGCCAGCCAGGATCCGCCAGAGCCAGCCAGCCAGGATCCGCCCCTTAGTCCGGTGCTGCCCCTCAGTCCGGTGCTGTCCCTCAGTCCGGTGCTGCCCCTCAGTCCGGTGCTGCCCCTCAGTCCGGTGCTGCCCCTCAGTCCGGTGCTGCCCCTCAGTCCGGTGCTGCCTTTTGGTAGAGTGGGTTTGACATGGAGGGTGGCCATTGTGAGGAGACCACGGAAGCGGGGTTTGACTATGGTGGGTTGGGGACCACGACCAGCGCCAGAGCCGCCACCGTGGACAGACGCCCACCCAGACCCTCCCCTAGACTTTATGCTGGTGCGCCCGGAGTTCGCACCTTAAGGGGGGGGGTTATGTCACGTTCCTGACCTATTGTTCCTTTTTCTTTTATTTATTTAGTTGGTCAGGGCGTGAGTTGGGGTGGGTTGTCTATGTGTGTTTTTCTATGTTGGGGTTTTTGTGTTCGGCCTGGTATGATTCTCAATCAGAGGCAGCTGTAGATCGTTTGTCCCTGATTGAGAATCATACTAAGGCAGCCGGGGTTTCACGTGTGTTTTGTGGGTGGTTGTATCGCGTGTCTGTGTATGTCGCACCACACGGGACTGTTTGCGGTTTGTCACGTTTGTTGTTTTTGTATGTTAAGTGTTCAGTCTGTTTTCATTAAATAATCATGGACACTAACCACTCTGCATATTGGTCTGATCCTTCTCGCCTCTCCTCCTCGTCCGAGGAGGAGGATTACGACGATCGTTACACTAGTGTAACGATGTGCGCTGAGAGTCGGGAAGCAAGTTCAGGGAGTGAGTGTTTTAATAAATAAACACGACATAATGCAAAATTAGAAAAATGGACAACACACAGACAAGACACAGGAACAGAAAAAATAACGCCTGGGGAAGGAACCAAAGGGAGTGACATATATAGGGAAGGTAATCAGGGAAGTGATGGAGTCCAGGTGAGTGAGGATGAGCACGTGGCCGTAACAATGGTGACAGGTGTGCGCCATCACGAGCAGCCTGGTGACCTAGAGGCCGGAGAGGGAGCACACGTGACATACTGTAGGTGACCCCTTCACCTTGACAGGCCTGCTCAATTTCATTGAGATACACAATGAGGTGTGCAGCGTTGCAGAATCCAATTAATGGCCTACGTCCTACCACACAATCTTCATTTTGATTGTGCATCAAATAGAAACCGTTATACAGTATATAGTGCTGTACCTGAACATACTCGGCCCGCAGTTGTTTCACCCGGCCGTTGTGTCTCTCAAAAGGCACCAGTTAAAAGGGTTTCATACAGTAGATACCTGGTGCCTCTTCAAAAGGCGGGCGATTTTTGGTAGGCTGACACTGACAAAGGTGTCATTGTTCTCCTCAATGGCCTGCTTTATTTGAGACAGCCGTATGTCATCCCTGGCCCTCACCATTTCCACACCTGCTGGTTGGTCAGCACACAGCCACCACTATTGGGTCTTCTGTCAATTCTGAGGGTAGAACACAGTATGCTGTCAATAGATCAAGAATACTGCAACATGTTTTGTGAATTTACATGCATTACAATACGTCATTTAATGTAAATGTAATGGTAAAGCATAGTCCATATCCTGCAGACTTACTGGTTTTCTTGGCGAAATGTTCTCATGGAAAAAATAAAAATGATTGAATTGACTGATCTTCTCAGATTAGGGTGAACTAATGTGTCAGCCTCTGCCATGGTAAAGCCGGGACGTCTGCCTCCCTCTAGCTCTCTGATGTCCACCTCTTTGACAGGCTAGTTCCTACTTCTTTAATGGGGCCTGTCATGCCAAATAGTGTCCGCCTCTACATTACAATGGGGTTCGATAAACTATTAGCGTCCGTTGCCATATCAATAGTGGGATGACCTAATGATTAGAATTTTGGAGAGTACAGCCTAAATTATGTTATTTTCATCATCGCTATGCAAAGAAGGCTGATTTCCGCAACAATTTCGCTGTTTAAACAAGTTTTGTTTAGGTAATAAAATTAAAACATTACTTCAAACTACTTTTGGGTACCTTGTTAACATTTCAACAACATGAAATCCATGTCTTAAACATTGCTACGTTTCGGAAATGGCAAAGAAAACGTGTAATATGCTTGACACATTAGTTACTTACCTCACAGATCACAAAGTCAGCTAATTTCCACTCCATTCATATGCAAATCCGTTTGATTCATACACTGGCTTGTCTGGCTGTCATGTTTTTATTTGAACCTGCCCTTCCCTTATCTACACTGAAATATATATCATTTCAGTAGTCCCCTATGATGATTTATTGTCTATCTCGCATAGCTCATTAGTACTCCCTTGTGGTTGAATATCTATATATATTGGTGGTCCTAGGATACAACAATGAATAATGTGGAACAAATATATAGCATCAAAGGATACCATAGAACTTACAATAATGAACACCTTATGAAACAGCTGTGAAAACCAACCTGGCAATATTTAAGATTTTAATAGATAAACTTTGATAGTTTTTGGTACAGTTGTGTCATTCATATTTTTTCACAGATTTGTTGTGCATTCACATGGCAATCACAGAGTAAAATACTGAATTCTGGTGTGTGGGATATAGAGGAGGTGGTTGCTGTGTTGGTGGGAGGTTCTGCCTGTCACTTGTTCTCAACAGGCAGCCAGTCTCAGAAGGGGGACTTGAAGGAAACTGCAAAGTCCAGGCACTGCTGCTCTCTTTGTTCTGAGTGTTTGCAGTGCTAGTGTTTTTAATCTGTGTATTTCACATATGTATGTACCCAGTATGATAGAGCAAGAACTTTCTTAGCAGATAATGACAACAGTAGCTGTAGTTGATGTAATGAAAAGTTGGAGGGTGGTTGGTAATGGAGGACATCAGGTGGATCCACGTCTGGGTGTTGAACAGAACCCCTAGGTCCTGGAGAACAGGAGCAGAGTTAAAGGGAACAGGGTAGGAGACAGATGTAAACAAGCAAACACACAGGTTACACTTTACTGTGAGAAAATGTGATGGATTAGTGCAGTGTTATAAATGGGAGATATGTACCTTACAACACTTTTGGAAGGTATAGCCTACCTCAAGCTGGTCCCCCTCCGACTCAGAGCACAGAGAATCAGACTGATCCGAACTCACTGGTTCTGGTGGACGGGATACCTCCTGGGGGGCTTGGACAGTCCATGGTCCTAAAGTCACTTGGAGAGGTACATTTGTATAAGCTCAGCATATCCACCATTTATTGCATTCTCAAATGTCAACCAAAGCTTAACATACTTTGTCTATTACGCTTCACTGAAGTGTAGGGCGTCAGTGCTTCCAGGGGTCGACCGTCCATCTGCTCCAACTGTAGAAGATTGTTGGCTTCCACCGAGGTAACCCTAGGAAGACAACGAAAAATATCAGTGTTAGGTAAACTAAAACTAGCTTCAGGTTATTTTGTGTGCAAATGCAAATAGTTATTATCGAGATTTTTTATATTCATATTAACATATGGTGACCCCAGCTGGGAGCGAAAGAGCAACAAGGTTTCCCAGGTCTCGCCTACCTTTCGTTCTTCTTCCAAACCAAGTAATTTGCCCGGATGTCATAGCACTTGGTCCCCTTCTTGACTCTGCTCCAGTAGCTCTCCTTCTGTTTCTCCTGCGCCTTGTCCATGTTCAGTCTCACCTTGATTGATGACAGGAATACCTGCAATTATATTTCATATTACAAATACATTTCTTACATATCTTTTGGAGGAACGGAAAATAAATGAACAGCGGACAATCATTTTTATCTGGTCAAAAACCTCCACGTCCTTCTCAGTCCTTACCTGTAGTTAGTCCTCCAAGGTGTTCTGATCTGGTTCAACAACTTTCACCACACCAGGTGGAGTTTCGCTGATCTGAAAGTACCTTATACAAAAATAGCAAAAGACAAACACTAAGTCAATCACAAATGTATAAGACTGCAGTATATGCAATAATTGTATGTACAATTGCATTGCCTCAGTCAACAGTCCGTACTCAGCCTGGATGCTGCTGTTGTGTGCAAAGAGAATTACCTTCAGGTTGTTCTCCCACCCTTCCAGGTACCAATCAAGGGACTTGCTCATGGCAGTCTTGAGGGTCTGGTTGGTCCATTCACCAAACCTGGAGGAGGTCTATTGACAATGTAAGA
Source organism: Salvelinus namaycush (assembly GCF_016432855.1). NCBI lineage: Eukaryota > Metazoa > Chordata > Actinopteri > Salmoniformes > Salmonidae > Salvelinus > Salvelinus namaycush. The sequence goes on along the minus strand of NC_052318.1, from coordinate 32,296,522 downwards.
TATTGAAATAGTTGTTGTTGCCATCCTGTACCTGTCCCGCAGGTGTGATGTTCGGATGTACCGATCCTGTGCAGGTGTTGTTACACGTGGTCTGCCACTGCGAGGACGATCAGTTGTCCGTCCTGTCTCCCTGTAGCGCTGTCTTAGGCGTCTCACAGTACGGACATTGCAATTTATTGGCCACATCTGCAGTCCTCATACCTCCTTGCAGCATGCCTAAGGCACGTTCACACAGATGAGCAGGGACCCTGGGCATCTTTCTTTTGGTGTTTTTTAGAGTCAGTAGAAAGGCCTCTTTAGTGTCCTAAGTTTTCATAACTGTGACCTTAATTGCCTACCGTCTGTAAGCTGTTAGTGTCTTAACGACTGTTCTACAGGTGCCTGTTCATTAATTGTTTATGGTTCATTGAACAAGCATGGGAAACAGTGTTTAAACCCTTTACAATGAAGATCGGTTAAGTTATTTGGATTTTTACCAATTATCTTTGAAAGACAGAGTCCTGAAAAAGGGACGTTTCTTTTTTTGCTGAGTTTATATCAGTGGAGGCTGCTGAGGCAAGGACGGCTCATAATAATGGCTGGAATGGAGTCAATTGAATGTATCAACCGTGTTTGATACCATTCCATTTATTAAGTTTCAGACATTATGACAGCCCACAATGTCCACCTCTCTGGCGGGCCCCTTGTCCACCTCTCTAATGGGCCCCTTGTCCACCTATCTGACGGGCCCCTTGTCCACCTCTCTGACGGGCCCGTTGTCCACCTCTTTGATGGGCTCCTTGTCCACCTCTCTGACGGGCCCCTTGTCCACCTATCTGACGGGCCCCTTGTCCACCTCTCTGACGGGCCCGTTGTCCACCTCTTTGATGGGCTCCTTGTCCACCTCTCTGACGGGCCCCTTGTCCACCTATCTGACGGGCCCCTTGTCCACCTCTCTGACGGGCCCGTTGTCCACCTCTTTGATGGGCTCCTTGTCCACCTCTCTGACGGGCCCCTTGTCCACCTATCTGACGGGCCCCTTGTCCACCTCTCTGACGGGCCCGTTGTCCACCTCTTTGATGGGCTCCTTGTCCACAAGCTCTTTGATTTCCTCCTCTCCTTTGCTGTCTATCCTGCTCCATGTTGAAAGAAATTGCAAGTGTTCACACACACCCTTTTATATGGTGACCAATTGTGGTTACCACTATGTGAAATCAATTAGCAACAACGACTAGTCATTATGTATGGTTATCAGGTATCATACATGTAATTTAGATGTTTAAACATTACAAACACACATTTGATTTCTGTAGTTCTCAAAATCCATATATAGTAGACAAACCAGTGTAAAATCTATATGTTGTCCAACCGGTTAAGTGATTAACCATCGAGCGTAGTTGGATTAAGTGATGGTCAAGTGTATTTAAACAAATGACAAGAGAATCACATGAACATTTTTGTGAGCATTGCATTGTGAAAGGAAAATACTTTATATGAAATGTATTTCTAGATGAAACACTGATTAGGTTTGGTGAAAAAGTTACTGAATGATTTGTGTGTTGTACTTAGTCAATTGAAAATGTGCTTGAAGTTTTGAAAAAACAGCTTTATTGATGATCTGTTTTGAGTTTTGAACTAAGAGTTGTGAAATTTTAACACATACTTGTGAAAATAGTACCAAAACGATAATAAAACTGTAATACCACTGATAGCTGCAATGACTAACCACTAAACTACTAGGTCCACTACTAGCGTACTACCATTACCAAGAATACAGTTGAAGTCGGAAGTTAACATACACTTAGGTTGGAGTCATTAAAACTCGTTTTTCAACCACTCCACTAATTTCTTGTTAACAAACTAAAGTTTTGGCAAGTCGGTTAGGACATCTACTTTGTGCATGACACAAGTTATTTTTCCAACAACTGTTTAGACAGATCATTTCACTTGTAATTCACTGTATCACAATTCCAGTTGGTCAGAAGTTTACATACACTAAGTGGACTGTGCCTTTAAACAGCTTGGAAAATTACAGAAAATGATGTCATGGCTTTAGAAGCTTCTGAAAGGCTAATTGACATAATTTCAGTCAATTGGAGGTATACCTGTGGATGTAGTTCAAGGTCTACCTTCAAACTCAGTGCCTCTTTGCTTGACATCATGGGAAAATCAAAATAAATCATGTGCGAGCATGGAGACCTACAAACCTGACTCAGTTACACCAGCTCTGTCAGGAGGAATGGGCGAAAATTCACCCACCTTATTGTGGGAAGCTTGTGGAAGGCTACCAGAAACATTTGACCCAAGATAAACAATTTAAAGGCAATGCTACCAAATACAAATTGAGTGTATGTAAACGTCTGACCCACTGGGAATGTGATGAAAGAAATAAAAGCTGAAATAACACATTCTCTCTACTATTATTCTGACATTTCACATTCTTAAAATAAAGTGGTGATCCTAACTGACCTAAGACAGGGATTTTTACTAAGATTACATGTCAGGAATTGTGAAAACTGAGTTTAAATTTATTTGGCTAAGGTGTATATAAACTTCCGACTTTAACTGTAGATAGAGTTACTGATCATCCATCGTCAGTCAGTCAGACCGACCAGTGAATGGGACAGTGAAATGGTTGACATTCTGCCTACAGAGATACATTATATATACAAAAGTATGTGGACACCCCTTCAAATAAGCGGATTCTGCTTTTCCAGCCACACCGTTGCCGACAGGTGTATAAAACTGAGCACACAGCCTTGCAATTTCCATAGACAAACACCGGCAGTAGAATGGCCTAACTGAAGAAATCAGTGACTTTCAACGTGGCACAGTCATAGGATGCCACCTTTCCAACAAGTCAGTTAGTCAAATTTCTGCCCTGCTAGAGCTGCCCCGGTCAACTATAAGTGCTGTTAGTGCTATTATTGTGAAGTGGAAATGTCTAGGAGCAACAACGGCTCAGCTGCGAAGAGGTAGACCACATAAGCTCACAGAACAGGAACACCGAGTGCTGAAGCGCAAAACGCTTTCGTCAGGAGCTTCATGAAATGGGTTTCCATGGCCGAGCAGTCGCACACAAGCCTAAGATCACCATGCGCAATGTCAAGCGTCAGCTGGAGTGGTGTGAAGCTTGCTGCTATTGGACTCTTGAGCAGTGGAAACGCGTTCTCTGGAGTGATGAATCACACTTCCCCCTCTGGCAGTCCAATGGACTAATCTGGGTTTGACGGATGCCTGGAGAACACTACTTGCCCGAATGCATAGTGCCAACCGTAAAGTTTGGTGGAGGAGGAATAATGGTCTGGGGCTGTTTTTCATAGTTCAGACTAGGCCCCTTAGTTCCAATGAAGGGAAATCTTCATGCTACAGCATAGAGTGACATTCTAGACAATTCTGTGCTTCCAACTTTGTGGCAACAGTTTGAGGAAGGCCCTTTCTTGTTTCAGCATGACAATGCCCATGTACACAAAGCGAGGTCCATACAGAAATGGTTTGACGAGATCTGTGTGGAAGAACTTGACTGGCCTGCACAGAGCCCTGACCTCAACCTCATCGAACACCTTTGGGATGAATTGGAACGCCGACTGCGAGTCAGGCCTAATCGCCCAACATCATTGCCCAACCTCATTAATGCTTTTGTGGCTGAATGGAAGCGAGTTACTGCAGCAACGTTCCAACATCTAGTGGAAAGTCTTCCCAGAAGAGTGGAGACTGTTATAGCAGCAAAGGGGGGGCCAACTCCATATTAATGCCAAAAATTTTGAAATGAGATGTTCGACGAAGGCTCTTTCCTATCGCTCACTCCCTGTCACTCTGAGGTACAACTGTAGGCTGCTGGCCCTCTCTGCTGGCGAGAGAAGGTAACTGCTTCCTGCAGTTGGTGCCCTACTGGAGTAGGATATAGTTGCCCCTAGGCCTTATTATTGTGGTTTCACATGTCGGAAGAAAATACAAACCAAAACCAAAGACAAGTGCACCAGTGTTACATTCCAAAAAGCAGAGGGTTAATGCCTAAATGGAAAAGACCAGGTGAATTTTACATGGGCGAGCACATCCATGGAAACAAGCATCGGAAACAGTGTATAAATCCTTTGCAATGAAGATCTGTGAATTTATTAAGATTTTTACGAATTATCTTTGAAAGACTGGGTCCTGAAAAAGAGACATTTCTTTTTTTGCTTAGTTTATGTTTTCTTATTTAATAATAGTTACATAAATTGGAAAATGCTTTTGTCATTTCAAAGTGTTTTTATATGGTTTCAAAGTCAAGGGACAGCATTTACCACCGCAATTAAATAATGACCCTTCAGCAGATAACAATCCAAAGGAAAAACATGCTACTCCATACATTGTTTATTGTACTTTTAAAATGTTCAATTCATCCACCATTTTATATCATCCATAGAACCATGCCCCAGGCCATGTCCAACCCAGTCATTCATATTCTAATACACCCCACTCCAACCCTCCTCCCGAACCCCAAGCGCAGCGTTCCATTCAATAACAACAACAAAACATACCCATGCACCTCTTAAAGTATAAACATGAAACAAAATGCAGCTGAAACATAACACAACTATGTACCATTACCTTGCCACAAAAGAAAAGCAAATGACCAGAACAGAGGCAGATTTCTTTTTTATGTCTCCCAAAGCAAATTTTACCATACAGTCTCTTTAATTAGCGCATAACTAAAGCATATTTAGCTTCCTTATTTATATGCATAGTAACCATACTATCACCATAGCACATTTAGAGGAGATGTCTTAAAGACTAGCAGGGTAGTGGTGGCTCCATGGAGGACAGACACACTAGTGAGCTGCATACTAATAAGCCCCAGCCCCCTCTTCCTGTCCCCTCTCAGCCCTCCTGGCTGTAGCATAAGCATTTTACATTTTAGTCATTTAGCAGATGTTCTTATCCAGAGCGACTTACTGGTGAAATTAGGGTTAAGTGCCTTACTCAAGGGCACAGACAGATTTTTCACCTAGTCTGCTCAGGGATTTCGAACCAGCAACCTTTTCGGTTACTGGCCTAACTCTTAACCGCTAAGCTTCTACAATAACATATTTGGTTGTTGAGTATTTGATGCCCCCCATCCCAACCAAAGTGAAGCCTCCTGTCCAAGCAAACCCCATTTGGTCCAAACCACTCATCCCATATATAGGGGTGCCTAACCCCAGCCACCACCACCCTGGGAGCCCCGAGGAGGAGGGACGGGGAGAGGGAAGCATGCTGGGGGGGGGGGGGGGGTGTCAAGGTCTTCTTGTCATTCATTCCTGTGCAGAGCAGAGAGAAGCAGTGTCTTTAAGGGGTTGTAATTTGTCCGAGAGAAGCAGTGTCTTTAAGGGGTTGTAATTTGTCCGAGAGAAGCAGTGTCTTTAAGGGGTTGTAATGATTTCCTGTTTCGAGATGAACAGAACACGGATACGGTCGTTATGGCGTGAAGGGTTAATCCATCAGCTGTAATTACAAAATATTTGTTTCTTGCTGTTTACCACTCACTGTTATCTGCCATACTACTCTTTCATTCAGCATTGGAAAGACAACAAGCTTGATCTCTTCTAGTCCTATGATTGACTTGTCATAAGAGTGCTGAGACTGACAGTGGATCAAACTAGGGCTGCACGATATGAGCAAAAAATACAAATCTAAAAAGCATCGTTCTTGTTTGGAACAATATTCTGACTGCATCTGACCTAAAGGAACAGCATGCAAATTTATAGGGAATCTAACAGTGAGGAGGAGGAAATGCTCTGCTGAGTGACAGGTGCATGGTGTGTGTGGGAAGGCCACAAAAGGAGAGAGACAGAGTAAACAAAAAAAAACAGACGTTACACCCAGTTAAGAAGTGTTTCCAAATATTGCATGCCATATGGATCTCTTGCGATATGGATATTGCACATGTCAATATTGGGATTTCAATGTGAATTTGCTTAATTGTGCAGCCCTACTCCAATCCCTGGAAACGTCTGTGCTGTCACCCTAAATCCATTCCAAACTTACTCACAACCCCATGCATGACTCTCACAAACCAGGGTGCCTGTCCAATTAAGCATCCACAACCCCAATATGGAATTTAGTAGAGTCGGGAGAAAATGATTTTATTTTACTACTAACAGAAAGAGGCAGAATTTAACATGGTCTCTCCATGCCATCAGGTCCTGGCTCTCCAGGACCACAGAGGAGTCAACTTCCATCCATCATCCTCTCATCACAGGCTCTCCTCACACGGCGGACCCTTGCCCAGCTTCTGACAGGGCCAGATAGTAACAGCCCAGTGAGGGTCCCAAGCTCTCTCCCTCCTGGGGCCCCATGGCAGTACACACATGGTTCACGCTATTTGGCCATGCCAGAATGGACAGATGAATAGCCCTTCCTAATCACTAATCATACATTTCCTTTTAACCACTAACCCTAACCTTAATCGTTACTCTAATGTTACCCCTCACTTCAAACTCTAAACTGAGAACAATAGCTGATGTACTTACTCATCAGTTCTGACAGTATAGCTATACCGTAGTTTGTCCTTTCTAGCATGGCCATCTAGTTTCTACTTCCTCCCTGCTCTACTCTACCTGTTTGATCATCTCCCCCGTCCGGCTCTCGATTACGATGGTCTTGGTATCCTTGACGGGCGATGTGGAATTGTAGTCATCAGTTAGCAGGCCCAGGAGGGGGTACTGGTTCCTGTACCTACACAGTCATACACAGTTATCAGTTATACACAGTAAGGACCACAACCTGGTTGGTTAAGTACCTCCTGTGCACCAGTACAAAATCCTGTTTGGGGAAATACCACACTAGGCATCCCAAATTACATTAACCCATTTTAGAGGAGCTACTGCCCCAAATATTCCCCATAAAATAGGCTCATGGTATTGTTGGGGGCTGACCTTTTGGTGATAGTGGTCGTGGTAACGTTCTTGGAGCTGTCTCTCTTCTTCTCCTGCTGCAACTGCCAGATCTCCTGGAGGTTAAAGGTCAGAGATGGGAGGTCAAATGTGAATAGGGAGGGAGGAGGAGGAATGAGGCCTGTGCCGTAATATAGGTGTTAATGATGGAGCTAAAGGTGCACGACGTGTCAGGTAAATACATTCCTGAGGTGACATTAAAGGATCCTTTGGGGCCAAATTAACACAACAACTGTGGGATAATATAGTCAGACTGGCCTAAACAAAACCAATCACTTGATTATGGAAACAAGTTAGGCAACAAACCCTAGAAGCGGGGTAAGAGCAAACCCTAGAAGCAGGGTAAGAACAGATCCTAGAAGCAGGGTTAGGACAGACCCTAGAAGCAGGGTGAGAACAGACCCTAGAAGCAGGGTAAGAACAGATCCTAGAAACAGGGTGAGAACAGACCCTAGAAGCAGGGTGAGAACAGACCCTAGAAGCAGGATGAGAACAGACCCTAGAAGCAGGGTGAGAACAGACCCTAGAAGCAGGGCTAGGACAGACCCTAGAAGCAGGGTGAGAACAGACCCTAGAAGCAGGGCTAGGACAGACCCTAGAAGCAGGGTGAGTACAGACCCTAGAAGCAGGGTGAGAACAGACCCTAGAAGCAGGGTTAGGACAGACCCTAGAAGCAGGGTGAGAACAGACCCTAGAAGCAGGGTTAGGACAGACCCTAGAAGCAGGGTGAGAACAGACCCTAGAAGCAGGGTTAGGACAGACCCTAGAAGCAGGGTGAGAACAGACCCTAGAAGCAGGGTTAGGACAGACCCTAGAAGCAGGGTGAGGACAGACCCTAGAAGCAGGGCTAGGACAGACCCTAGAAGCAGGGCTAGGACAGACCCTAGAAGCAGGGTGAGGACAGACCCTAGAAGCAGGGTGAGAACAGACCCTAGAAGCAGGGTGAGGACAGACCCTAGAAGCAGGGTGAGAACAGACCCTAGAAGCAGGGTGAGAACAGACCCTAGAAGCAGGGTGAGGACAGACCCTAGAAGCAGGGTGAGGACAGACCCTAGAAGCAGGGCTAGGACAGACCCTAGAAGCAGGGTGAGGACAGACCCTAGAAGCAGGGTGAGGACAGACCCTAGATGCAGGGTGAGGACAGACCCAAGAAGCAGGCTGTTTTTCTAATCCAAAACTGTTGGGTTAATTTGGTTCTAGATTTTTCCAATTACAGGAGTAGACATTTCCTAGATCTGTATCTAAGGGGCCGGGCTGACCAGTGACCAGTAGCTATGACCCCTGACCTCTTCCTGACGTTTGATGACGACCTCCCGCTGCTCCAGTGTTGTCAGCAGCTGTGTGATGCGGAGATGCAGGCTCTTGTCACCTGACCTCTCCGTGGTGTACTCTGTGGTGATCCGCGTCAGCTGGGTCTGGACATACCAACAGATAGTCAGAGACACTCACAGTCAGTATAACCACTAGCTACCCATATTTCTTCTCACAAGCACAGTCAGTACTGCTACAGTACTTCCAACAGAGCAGGAAGGCCCCATCCCTGTATCCATGCATCCCTGTAGGCTTCTTACCCTGAGGCTCTGCAGTTCCTTGTCCTTCTCCTGGCGCAGGGCAGCTAGCTGCTCTGAGTACTGACGCGACAGCTCCTCTGTATTCATCTGAATGGTGCTACTGCTGCACTGGCCAGCCAACTGGATGAAGATGGATACAGAGGGAGACACAAGTTAGTTAACAAGTTCGATCTATGAGAATAATTCTACAGTCGGATACTACAGTCATCATGAGTACAAGGAATTGCTAACATGAGTAAAAGGAATTGCTAAGAGTTTATTCTCTGAAGTGAGATGGGTTAGAGCCAGAGATGGAGGAGGGTAGCGTTAGAGTACCTTCTGTTTAAGCATCTCATTTTCCTTCTCCAGGGCTCGGTAGCTGCCCTCCAGTTCTTTGATGCGGAAGTCCCTGTTTGAGTCTGTAGTGCGGCTGCTCAGGAGCTGAGTCTCCAGGGTCCGCTGGCTGGAGCTGGTCTCCTTCAGAGATATCTATATGGATGGATGGATGGATGGATAGAGTTACCCACACACAGTCATACACCCATTGCACTAACATACAGGGCAGAGATACTCTCTTTCAAAAACACCTACAGAAGAGGTGTACACGCAGGCAAACACACACAAGCAACACACAGTGGAAGAAACACACATACACACACTCTCCCAAATTCTCACACACACAACACACCTACCTGTAGCTGTCTGTTGTTCTCTCGTATGGCTTCTAGGAGGCGGTCATACTGCTCAGCCTGGTCAGCCTTGAAGCTCAGGTCTCTCTCCAGGGACTCCTTCTCACTTTCCAGACGCTGGGAGAACAGAGACAGAGGCAGTAAGACTCTGTAAGACGGCCTGCCTGCATGTATATCTCAATGAGACAGTTAAGAGCATAAGAGGTTCCTATAGTGGCCCAGGCCCCAGATCTTACCCTCAGATCTTCTGACATGTGGATCAGCTCCTCCCTCAGACTGCTGAAGGTAGTCAGAAGGAGACGCATTGTCTTGTCTGCTGTCATACGGGTCTGAGAGGGTGGGAGTGAGGGAGAGAGAGCGAGAGAGATGAAAAATAAAGGAGAGATATTGATGAAAGAGAGGTTAGGTGAGGTTGAATGAGCCATTTTCAGGCATAGTGGAACAACCAAAGGAATATATTTTCCATGGGCTGATTGGCCGTCGAAATTAACAAAGAATTATATAAATATTATATATTTTTTTATATAATGGACACGACTTTTATGCTATTTCTATTTTTCATAGCGATCTATATTGAGTATTTGGCTGACCAGTGGGCAACGGCCGGCCCCCCTACCAAGCTGGGCTGGCCCGGTGGCGCAAATTCACAAGTCAAATGCACATCATCAGAGAGCGAGACCCACCCTGAATCTGTCAGGCACTCAGTCAAAACAGAAAAACGGAAAGGTGGTGCCAAAAAAGGGTTCTTGAGGCCGACGCATTTTCTAAAAGTTCTGGTTCTGTTGGTCCGAGTGTTGTGTCTGTGAGAAATGACAGATCAGCTGCAGTGGTGCAGTCAAGGAAGGAAGAAAACAGAGAAATACACACTCCTGCACACTGACACAGATCATGATGCCTACTGCTGCCAGTTAGACTTAATATTTTGGCTGTATATTGTACTATGAAATAGATTTAATGTCTACTATAGTAGGCTAATTAGGGAAGGGAGATTTTGGGGAGCATTTAGACACTAGGCTATTTGCAATATACCTGAACAAGTTGATAGATTGGCTTTTATAACACATAGCGAAGGAAATAGGTGTCACGGCCGTTGTAAGAAGTGGACCAAGGTGCAGCGTGGTGAGCGTACATTTTCTTTATTTATAAAATGACGCCAACAAAACAAGAAATGAAGAAACGACCGTGAAGCTTACACGGGCTATAGTGCCCCTAACAAAGTCAACTTCCCACAAAGACAGGTGGGAAAAAGGGCTACCTAAGTATGGTTCTCAATCAGAGACAACAATAGACAGTTGTCCCTGATTGAGAACCCTACCCGGCCAAAACATAGAAATACAAATAATAGAACATAGAATACCCACCCCAACTCACACCCTGACCAAACCAAAATAGAGACATGAAACGGATCTCTAAGGTCAGGGCGTGACAATAGGTATCTACTAGCATGTACTCTGCATAAAGCTCTTTTTTACTAAACACAAGCCAAATGAAGGTACATTTGGGGACTGTGTATTTGAATTGCTTTATCAAAGATTATTCACTTCTGAATCTCAGTCTCTTCAGCCCAGCGAGTGAGTTATTGAGCTGTAGTAACAAGTGACTAACAAGTGTCAGATAACATTACATAGCCACCGCACTTAAGGCTGGAAAGTCCCGTCAATCTCTAGCATGTTTAATTTGCTGAAAGGCCAGTCACTTCTTGGCAGAAAAATATGCATATGCGCGCAGCACTGTCAAACGAAGCACAATGCTGGAAATCAATCTGCATCCATATACACTATTCCCAGCATCATTCTTGACAAACATAGAATGTCATATATTGAATTCAATAGAAGAAAACAGAGAGGGAGAGAGAGACTGTCAGTTCCTTAATATAGTCATTGGCTGTATTATGCACCCAAAACATTAAGGAACTGGCAGTCTTTATCTCTCCTTCTCTCTCTCTGTTGTCTTCTATTGAATTTTTGTCCCAGTCCGCCCTTGGTGTTACCTGCAGCAGGTAGCGGAGCTGCTGTTTGGTCAGCTCAGATGCTCCTTTGGGGATCAGGGCCTCAATGTCCTCTCTCTCTACCTGCATACACACAAATGGTTACTTTCATTTCATACTTTCACTTCCAGCATATATAAATAGCTACTGTACATCAATATAAACAATACAAGACTAATATGATGTTATGTAAAACCATCGGTCGCTCCTCCCTGCTGTACCTTGTAGTCATTACTGGGATCTAAGAGGTGTTTCCTGGGAAAGAGATGGAAAGGTAAACACATTACAGGGCATGACAAACACACAATTAGACTAAATAAACCATCTCTGTCTCCAGTCTACACATATTATGATGGAGTCAGCAGCAGAAGGGAACAGAGTTTGCTCAGTGAATCACAGGTACTATGAGTAAACAGAGAGTCTAGAGAAATAAGAGAGGTCAGGTCTGACTGACGGTTGTAATGTCTAGTGACTAATTACGGGATTTACGGTGATGGATGACACTACGGGTGTATTTAGGACGTGTATATAACCTGTGAGTTTATATTACTGAGTTTTACATGAAATTCCTGTGAGTTTTACATTGTGCACCTTTATATATATATATATATATATATATATATATATATATATATATATATATATATATATATATATATATGAATACAGTGCCTTCAGAAAGTATTCATACCCCTTGAATTATTCCACATTTTGTTGTGTTACACGCAAGACATTTCAGCTTTTATTTTTTATTTAATTTGTAAAAAATTCTAAAAACATAATTGCTCTTTGACATTATGGGGTATTGTGTGACAAATCATCTCAATGTAATCCATTTTAAATTCATGCTGTGACACAACATGTGGAAAAAGTCAAGGAGTGTGAATACTTTCTGAAGGCACTGCATATATTATATTCAGTTATAGAGCCTCTCAGTTATAATATTAGCCCACAGCCTGCCTCACACCTTGACGGTATTTTATGGCCCAGCCTGGCAAGTTAAGAGAGTTAGAGGGACTTTCTGAACCAAGTGTGAAACTGAGGAAACAGGAGAGCCAGAGTTAACACTGATGATTTAAATACTGAGCCAGCCCCTGAAACCACCCCCACAATAGTGTTGTCACGATACCAGAATTTTGACATCAATACCGATACAAGGTTTAGTATCACAATACTCGATACCATCACAATACTGGATACCAAAACAATACCACAGCAAAAAAAAAAAAAAAGTGTATTAGCCAGTCACAGAATGGCACCTGATCCAGGCAGAGACAGCCAAGTATGCATTAATGAATCAATTATACTATCATACAATCAATTTGACTGTGTTTTTACCAATCTAACTACATAACAACATAATAGTAATCATTTATTTTAATGGTAAATCTCTAATGATAAACTGGGTAAATCAAGATGTAAGCTAGGCCTATTCACAATACAGGTGAATGCATATTCAATAGGAGTGTGTGCATCTACAGTATTGAGTTATTGAGATGGTTTTGGCTGATTTCATTTGGCTACAGATGAAAAACAATCTGTTTCCTTTCCATTTGGAACTTATTTTATTGTGCTGATCAGCAACATTTGTATAGAAAAAGCAATCGGTTATTTGATAAAAGTGTGCCCTGTCTCTAAGACCTAATGATGTCATTCACACACACAGTGACAGAGAGGAGAGACGTGACTGAGGCAAAGGAGGCTAAGTTAATTAATAAAGTTCTTGGCAATGACTATGATTTTTGGTGACAGCTTTGAAATCCTCATATTTTGTGTTATGGTACTAGGGTAGTAAATTGATGTTAGCTTCAGCTGTAAGCTAGTAAGGAAAGTTAGCTTACAAAACTGGAAGCTACCGGTATCTTCTTGCCTAGACATTTTCTTACGAACAGCAATTAACAGTTGCAACATTTCTACATGCCGTGTTGCATTATTCAAGTGTGTTAGCTTCTGTGCAGCGTGAGTGGGGAGCTAACATGATGCAGCCAAGCTACAGATTGTACCGGAAATAATGTGATATAACCTAAGATTTTTGGTGTTGCAGGAAGTGGGCGTTACAGGAAGGCCCCATACAAACTGCAACAACATAGATCATTCAACTAACCTGTTCTTGGCTATACTTCTTTGTTATCAATTCAGTGAAAAAAGTATTTCAGAAATGTCAGTTTCCAGTTGCAGGTGGGTTTTTTTGTGTTTTTTTGCTAATGGGCAGAATGAAAAATGGGGAGTTTTATCGCTAATCTCATGCTATTTCAAACATTTTGCCATGAGGTTGAAAGAAAATATTGATGTTTAAGAGGTCAGGGATTCTTGAAAGACCGGACAATCTCAACTTTTTTCCCACAAATATTTGTCTTAATATTAACAAAATTTGAAATATATATTTTGATAGACCAAAGTATCAGCTATCACACCATGTCAAGGAACAACCTCGTTCTTTTCATAAATCATTTTTACAATTATTGTCCAACAAGTGTTTAAAGGCCATGATTGACCTCTTAAGCATCGGACCCTTTTTTCAATCTTCGCCCAAAATGACATACCCAAATCTAACTCCCTGTAGCTCAGGACCTGAATGCATATTCTTGATACCATTTGAAAGGAAACACTTTGAAGTTTGTGGAAATGTGAAATTAATGTAGGAGAATATAACACATTAGATCTGGTAAAAGATAATACAAAGAAAAAAACATGTTTATTTTAAAATCTTTTTTATCATCATTTTTGAAATGCAAGAGAAAGGCCATAATGTATTATTCCAGTCAAGGCGCAATTTAGATTTTGGCCACTAGATGGCAGCAGTGTATGTGCAACGGTTTAGACTGATCCAATGAACCATTGCATATCTGTTCAAAATGTTGTATCAAGACTGCCCAAATGTGTCTAATTGGTTTATTAATACATTTTCATGTTCATAATTGTGCACTCCTCAAAAAATAGCATGGTATTCTTTCACTTTAATAGCTACTGTAAATTGGACGGTGCAGTTAGATTAACAAGAATCTAAGCTTCCTGCCCACCTCTGATATGTCTACAGTGGGGAGAACAAGTATTTGATACACTGACGATTTTGCAGGTTTACAAAGCATGTAGAGGTCTGTAATTTTTTATCATAGGTACACTTCAATTGTGAGAGACGGAATCTAAAACAAAAATCCAGAAAATCACATTGTATGATTTTTAAGTAATCATAGATGGGTCGTGGCTGGGTCTTCCAGCATGACAACGACTCGAAACACACAGCCAGGGCAACTAAGGAGTGGCTCTGCTCTGTAAGAACCATCTCAAGGTCCTGGAGTGGCCTAGCCAGTCTCCAAGACCTGAACCCAATAGAAAATCTTTGGAGGGAGCTGAAAGTCCATATTGCCCAGCGACAGCCCCGAAACCTGAAGGATCTGGAGAAGGTCTGTATGGAGGAGTGGGCCAAAATCCCTGCTGCAGTGTGTGCAAACCTGGTCAAGAACTACAGGAAACGTATGATCTCTGTAATTGCAAACAAAGGTTTCTGTACCAAATATTATGTTCTGCTTTTCTGATGTATCAAATACTTATGTCATGCAATAAAATGCAAATTAATTACTTAAAAATCATACAATGTGATTTTCTGGATTTTTGTTTTAGATTCCGTCTCTCACAGTTGAAGTGTACCTATGATAAAAATTACAGACCTCTACATGCTTTGTAAGTAGGAAAACCTGCAAAATCGGCAGTGTATCAAATACTTGTTCTCCCCACTATATGTCCTGGGAATTTTTTGGGTTACTTACAACCGCATGCTAATCACATTAGCATTATGTTAGCTCAATCGTTCCGTGGGGGGGACGGGGGGGGGACGACGACGACGACGACACACCGATCCCATAGAGGTTAATTCTAACATTAGATTATTCAAATATGTAATACAAATCTCCAAACTCCAGGGCACATTTTTTAAGCATTTTGGCGTGTTTTTATTTTATTTAGAATATAGAACAACATTTATAAAGCAAACATTATCCTGTAGGTCTAGCACAGTAAATACTTCCATTGTTTAAGCATATGTTGCAAAACAGTGATTAAAATATTTTTCTGAATATTGACAAAAAGTATATCTTCAGGGGGTTAGCCATCAGTGACACAGTTGACAAGTCACTGACGGAGTTGACAACAGATACTCAAAACAGACATATTTTTACCTCTAAAAATAAAAGTTCAATACAACTAATTGTAAAATATGGAAAATTATTCATTTATAAATCCCCAATAAAAACAACTACTTTATCAGATCTTTCAGTACTCTGATGGAGTTGACGGTAGACAAAAGTCTGTTGGAGTTGATGTTTTGTGGAGGTGACAAAAAATTAATTTTTCTTCTTCATTCAAGTGGTACACACAGTAGCAATTTTGGTTTTCGTCAGTTGCTTTATGACTCTAAAACTTAGTTAAATGTACACTGAACAAAAATATAAACGCAACATGCAACAATTTCAAAGATTTTCCTGAGTTACAGTTCATATCAGGAAATCAGTCAATTGAATAATTCAATAGGCCCTAATCTATGGATTTCACATGACTGGGAATACAGATATGTATCTGTTGATCACAGATACCTTAACAAAAGGTATGGGCATGGATCAGAAAACCAGTCAGTATCTGCTGTGACCATCATTTGCCATCGTGCAGCACGACACATCTCCTTTGTATAGAGTTGATCAG
Source organism: Salvelinus namaycush (assembly GCF_016432855.1). NCBI lineage: Eukaryota > Metazoa > Chordata > Actinopteri > Salmoniformes > Salmonidae > Salvelinus > Salvelinus namaycush. The sequence continues at coordinate 32,280,705 of NC_052318.1, read as the reverse complement.
GCTCTTGATTGTAGCCTGTGGAATGTTGTCCCACCCCTCTTCAATGGCTGTGTGAAGTTGCTGGATATTGGTGAGAACTGGATCATGCTGTCGTACAGTACATATCGATCCAGAGCATTCCCAAACATGCTCAATGGGTGACATGTCTGGTGAGTATGAGAATTGTGTACAGATCCTTGTGACATGGGGCCATGCATTATCATGCTGAAACATGTGGTGATGGCAGTGGATGAATGGCATGACAATTGGCCTCAGGAACTCATCACGGTATCTGTGAGCATTCAAATTGCCATTGATAAAATCCAATTGTGCTTGTTGTCTGTAGCTTATGCCTGCCCATACTGTAACCCCACCGTCACCATAGGGCACAACGTTGACATCAGCCAACCGCTCGCCCACACGACGCCATCTATCTGCCCGGTACAGTTGAAACCGGAGTTCATCAAAGAAGAGCACACATCTCCAGCGTGCCATTGGCCATGAATGGTGAGCATTTGCCCACTGAAGTCGCTTACAACACCAAACTGCAGTCAGGTCAAGACCCTGGTAAGGACAACGAGCACACAGATTAGCTTCCCTGAGATGGTTTCGGGCAGTTTGTGCAGAAATTCTTTGGTTGTGCAAACCCACAGTTTCATCAGCTGTCTGGGTGGCTGGTCTCAGACAATCACAGGTGAAGAATCTGGAAGGGGAGGTCCTGGGCTGGCGTGGTTACAGGTGGTCTGCGGTTGTGAGACCAGTTGGACACACTGGCAAATTCTCTAAAACGACATTGCTTATGGTAGAGAAATTAACATTAAATTCTCTGGCATCAGCTCTGGTGGACATTCTTGCAGTCACTATGCCAATTGTACGCTCCCTAAAAACTTGAGACATCTGTGGCATTGTGTTGTGCACACAGGTACACCTTGTCCCCAGCACAAGGTGTACCTGGGTAGTGATCATGCTGTTTAATCAGCTTCTTGATATGCCAAACCTGTCAGGTGGATGGATTATTTTGGCAAAGGAGAAATGCTCACTAACAGGGATGTAAACAAATCTGTGCACAAAATTAGAGAGAAATAAGCTTTTAGTGCGTATGGAACATTTCTGGGATCTTTTATTTCAGCTCATGAAACTTGGGACCAACACTTTTCTACATGTAATGAGGACATGCATAAGGGGTCCAAGTCAATCTGACAGAGTTGACCAAATCTCTGCACACATCTTTTAGGAATCACAGTTTTGAGAGAAATATTCTTTAAATTCACAGAGGGGTATTGCAAGAAACTACATAAGATCATATTTCAGTTAGTATCCATTACTGCACATTTTTTGAATTTTAAACACTTTTTTAGAGTTTGAAATTGCGATCCTTTGTTCCGGACAAGGGCATTTCCAGGCACAGAGCCGACATGGAAATGTATAATATTTAAAGTATTTAAAAAATTCTAAAAACAAAGATTTTCCATATAAAATTCCCATAAATGTACATTTGAAACTCAAATAATGCAACAAAATTCAACTAAAAAAATTAAGTTCCCCTGCGGGACAAGGATTGTTCTGACTTTTAAGAATCCCTGAGCTAATTTCCTGCTATTCAAAAAATAATAATCCATGAGGCTGAGAGAAAATGTTGCAATTTTAAAGCACATTTCCTGTAATATATATATATATATTTTTTTTTTTATTGCTTATGACTTCTTCATATACTATCTGGGGGGGCCAACCTCCGGGGGGTCCCCAAAGCTCGTGGGTCCTCGGGCCTTGCGAGGGCTGAGGGGGTGTGTGCCACGCCACTGTATTTCATAATGTAGCCTAGTTCAGTAGGATCTAGATTTGCCCTCTCCCTTTGGTTTCTGTCTTGTTTCTTTCTTATTGATTCTGTTACGTGTTGTGCTGGGGGGTAAAGCTATAAATATAAATATGGCTATATGTTGAGAAAATCAAAACACACCTTCCACGTATCTTGGCCACGTGTTCTGAGATGCAGGTGTGGATGTCACAGTTCTTCCTGTAAACCTCCGCCAGCAGCTCTCCGAAGAAACGTGTGTCCATCTTCACCATGGGCTCTACCTCCCTCACCTCATTCTTTATCCCTACCTGAGACACGCTCTCTATCACCCTCTTCACTACCTTCTTCTTAACGATGTTCACCATCTCCTCTTTAACCTCCTCCACCTCCTGGGGAAAAAGAGAGGGAACGAGTTGAATCTTAGAACTCAATCTGTCGCAAGCAAAAGAGAGAGACATTCCCACCATCATCATGGCATGAAAGAGCAATATGGCATCTATACTTATTGAATTAATCACCCTACAGTGGGTTTACTATAATACAAGACATGCAACTGTTCTAGGTCATGTCTATCATATATGGCTGTCAACAGTCATGGTTGCCAGGATGTAGGAATGGGTAAAATGACTGGCAATGACTCTGGCTCTATACTGCTCTTGAACAATCAGACGGAGGCCAATAAATCTTGGCAGATCCATGGCCTCCAGGACCAGGATTGATTATTTGTTACAATTAAGATGTTCTGTTGTTTTTCAGCAGTATTTCAAAATTGTGACAGGTTGGCAGTTCTCAGAATTGATACAGGTTCCAGATGTATTGCTGGCGGAGGGGGACAGAGAATCTGTTGGGAAGTTGTCTCAACTCAAATCAAATCAAATTGTATTTGTCACATGCGCCGAATACAACAGTGAAATGCTTACTTGCAAGACCTTGACCAACAATGCAGTTTTAAGAAGAAAAAGAAAGAATAGAAATATAACAAACAATTAAGGAGCAACAATAAAATAACAGTAGCGAGGCTATATACAGGGGGTTCCGGTACAGAGTCAATGTGCTGGGGCACCGGTTAGTCGAGCTAATTGAGATAATATGTACATGTAGGTATAGGTAAAGTGACTATGCATGGATAATAAACAGAGAGTAGCAGCAGCGTGAAAATGAGGGGTGGGGACAATGCAAATAGTCCAGATAGCCATTTGATCAACTGTTCAAGAGTCTTTTGGCTTGGGGGTAGAAGCTGTTAAAAAGCCTTTTTGACCTAGACTTAGCGCTTCGGTACCGCTTGCCGTGCGGTAGTAGAGAGAACAGTCTATGACTAGGGTGGCTGGAGTCCTTGGCAATTTTTGGGCCTTCCTCTGACACCACCTGGTAGAGGTCCTGGATATCAGGAAGCTTGGTCCCAGTGATGTACTGAGTCGTACGCACTACCCTGTGTAGTGCCTTGCGGTCGGAGGCCGAGCAGTTGCCATACCAGGCGGTGATGCAACCAGTCAGGATGCTCTCAATGGTGCAGCTGTAGAACCTTTTGAGGATCTGAGGACCCATGCCAAATATTTTCAGTCTCCTGAGGGGTCATGTCAGGATGAGCCTGCAGGAAGGGTACCACATGAGGGAGGAGGATGTCTTCTCTGTAATGCACAGCGTTGAGATTGCCTGCAATGACAACAAGCTCAGTCCGATGATGCTGTGACACACTGCCCCAGACCATGACGGACCCTCCACCTCCAAATCGATCCCGCTCCAGAGTACAGGCCCCGGTGTAACGCTCATTCCTTTGACGATAAACGCAAATCCGACCATCCCCCCAGGTGAGACAAAACCGCGACTCGTCAGTGAAAAGCACTTTTTGCCAGTCCTGTCTGGTCCAGCGGCGGTGGGTTTGTGCCCATAGGCGACGTTGTTGCAAGTGATGTCTGGTGAGGACCTGCCTTACAACAGGCCTACAAGCCCTCAGTCCAGCCTCTCTCAGCCTATTGCGGACAGTCTGAGCACTGATGGAGGGATTGTGCGTTCCTGGTGTAACTCGGGCAGTTGTTGTTGCCATCCTGTACCTGTACCGCAGGTGTGATGTTCAGATGTACCAATCCTGTGCAGGTATTGTTACACGTGGTCTGCCACTGCGAGGACGATCAGCTGTCCGTCCTGTCTCCCTGTAGTGCTGTCTTAGGCGTCTCACAGTACGGACATCTGCAGTCCCATGCCTCCTTGCAGCATGCCTAAGGTACATTCACGCAGATGAGCAGGGACCCTGGGCATCTTTCTTTTGGTGTTTTTCAGAGTCAGAAGCAAGGCCTCTTTAGTGTCCTAAGTTTTCATAACTGTGACCTTAATTGCATACCGTCTGTAAGCTGTTAGTGTCTTAACGACTGTTCCACAAGTGCATGTTCATTAATTGTTTATGGTTCATTGAACAAACATGGGAAACAGTGTTTAAACCCTTTACAATGCAGATCTGTGAAGTTTATTTAAATTTTTCGAATTATCTTTGAAAGACAGGGTCCTGAAAAAGGGACGTTTCTTTTTTTGCTGAGTTTATGTAGATAGGATATGTTCTTACTGTCTACAGCTAGACAGCCATTCTCACCCATGTGCCATAGCAGGAAGGTCCTCATTGAAATGGTTTAAAGGCCACTTACACATAACACAAGGTCGTACATGGCCATTTAGATGGGGGCAATGTCTTGGGGGGTCAAGCCTTAATGTTGGACAGTCATTCTGTTGTTACATGTTACAGAACCATGCTAAGCCCTGTAGTCTGTACTAGCCTTCAAAAAATATATGACAAACAAAACCAACATGAGAATGAAGTGTCTGTCTTTATTGTGATTTAAAAAGTGTGAATAAGAAAAACAGCAAAACCCAAACAACAAAACCAGTGAAAAATACCATGTTTACAAAAATTGTGTATGTAACGGCAGTCTAAGTCGTCCTCCTCCTCAGACGAGGAGAGGCGAGAAGGATCTGAGGACCAATGTGCAGCGTGGTAATTTTCCATTATTTAATTAACACAAAACAAGACACTATACAAAATGACAAAACAAACTAACCGTCACAGTCCTAGCTGGTGCAGACAAAACACAAAGACAGGAAACAACCACCCACAATCCCCAACACAAAACAAGCCACCTATATATGATTCTCAATCAGGGACAACGATTGACAGCTGTCTCTGATTGAGAACCATATTAGGCTGGACACAGAAACAGACTAACTAGACACACAACATAGAATTCCCACCCAGCTCACGTCCTGACCAACACTAAACAAGCAAAACACATAAGAACTCTGGTCAGGACGTTACAGTGTAGCTTACAACACAAGTTATTTTTGAAAGGGGATCCTACTATGACACAGTCATCACCCAGAGGAAGAAAACATACAGTGCATTCGGAAAGTATTCAGACCCGTTGACTTTTTCCACATTTTGTAACGTTATAGCCTTGTTCTAAAATTGATTAAATAAAAAACGTTCCTCACCAATCTACACACAATACCCAATAATGACAAAGCAAAAACAGGGTTTTAGAAATTATTGCAGGAATACCTTATTTACATACAGTGGGGCAAAAAAGTATTTAGTCAGCCACCAATTGTGCATGTTCTCCCACTTAAAAAGATGAGAGAGGCCTGTAATTTTCATCATAGGTACACTAGGTACACAACTATGACAGACAAAATGAGAAAAAAAATCCAGAAAATCACATTGTAGGATTTTTTATAAATTTATTTGCAAATTATGGTGGAAAATAAGTATTTGGTCACCTACAAACAAGCAAGATTTCTGGCTCTCACAGACCTGTAACTTCTTCTTTGAGAGGCTCCTCTGTCCTCCACTCGTTACCTGTATTAATGGCACCTGTTTGAACTTGTTATCAGTATAAAAGACACCTGTCCACAACCTCAAACACACACGTAAACAGTGTTGTGGCCTTAATGTGTCTGTATCTATATAATTGTACACCGAGTGTACAGAACATTAGGAACACCCTCCTAATATTGAGTTGATCCCCCCTCCCCCAGCCTCAATTCGTCGGGGCATGAACTCTACAAGGTGTCGGAAGCGTTACACAGGGATGCTGGCCAATGTTCACTCCAATGCGTCCCACAGTTGTGTCAAGTTGGCTGCATGTCCTTTGGCTGGTGGACCTTTCTTTTTTTAATATATATTTTCCTTTATTACTTTCTAATCCTACCTCCCCTAATTGGAGTAAACTAGTGAACAACAATGCTTAGGCCTCTACTTCCAGCTTATACATACTGTATACATATACTTTTAAAATAGTTATATTTTGTTTGTTTTTAATCCTGTCCTTTCTCTACCCTCAACCTCGCCCATCTATTTATGATGTCCACCCGGTTTGATTTCTATTTGCCATTGTAACGGTTGTCCTCCTCCTCTTCGTCCGAAGAGGAGGAGTAGGGATTGGACCAAAGCGCAGCGTTGTTATACGACATGATATTTATTAAACAAGACGAAAACTAAACACACTTGAGAATTTACAAAATAATAAACGAAGTCAACAGACCTGAACAAACGAACTTACATATACACGAAGAACGCATGAACAGGTACAGACTACACAAACAAACGAACAAACGAAACAGTCCCGTGTGGTGCACAGACACAGACACGGAAGACAACCACCCACAAACAAACAGTGTGAACAACCTACCTTAATATGGTTCTCAATCAGAGGAAACGTAAAACACCTGTCCCTGATTGAGAACCATATCAGGCTAAATGACAATGAACCTAAACATAGAAACACATAACATAGAATGCCCACCCCAACTCACGCCCTGACCAACTAAACACATACAAAAACAAGAGAAAACAGGTCAGGAACGTGACATAACCCCCCCCTCAAGGTGCGAACTCCGGACGCACCACCAAAAGTCTAGGGGAGGGTCTGGGTGGGCATCTGTCCACGGTGGCGGCTCAGGCTCTGGGCGTGGTCCCCATCCCACCATAATCAATCCCCGCTTTTTTAGCCTCCTCCCAATGACCACCCTCCAAATTAACCCCACTGGATTAAGGGGCAGCACCGGACTAAGGGGCAATACCGGAATGAGGGGCAACACCGGATTGAGGGGCAACACCGGATTGAGGGGCAACACCGGATTGAGGGGCAACTCCGGATTGAGGGGCAGCTCCGGACTGAGGGGCAGCTCCGGACTGGCTGACGGCTCTGGCTGGTCATGGCTGGCTGACGGCTCTGGCTGGTCATGGCTGGCTGACGGCTCTGGCTGGTCATGGCTGGCTGACGGCTCTGGCTGGTCATGGCTGGCTGACGGCTCTGGCTGGTCATGGCTGGCTGACGGCTCTGGCTGGTCATGGCTGGCTGACGGCTCTGGCTGGTCATGGCTGGCGGACGGCTCTGGCTGATCCTGGCTGACGGACGGCTCTGGCTGATCCTGGCTGACGGACGGCTTTGGCTGATCCTGTCTGGCGGACGGCTCTGGCTGATCCTGTCTGGCGGACGGCTCTGGCTGATCCTGCCTGGCGGACGGCTCTGGCTGATCCTGTCTGGCGGACGGCTCTGGCTGATCCTGGCTGACGGACGGCTCTGGCTGATCCTGTCTGGCGGAAGGCTCTGGCTGATCCTGTCTGGCGGAAGGCTCTGGCTGATCCTGTCTGGCGGAAGTCTCTGGCTGCTCCTGTCTGGCGGAAGGCTCTAGAGGCTCCTGTCTGGCGGAAGGCTCTAGCGGCTCCTGTCTGGCGGAAGGCTCTAGCGGCTCCTGTCTGGCGGAAGGCTCTAGCGGCTCCTGTCTGGCGGACGGCTCTGAAGGCTCATGGCAGACGGGCGGCTTTGCAGGCTCAGTACAGACGGGCGGCTTTGAAGGCTCAGTACAGACGGGCGGCTTTGAAGGCTCAGTACAGACGGGCAGTTCATGCGGCGCTTAGCGACGGACAGTTCAGACGGCGTTGGGCAGACGGGCAGTTCAGGCGCCGTTGGGCAGACGGGCATTTCAGGCGCCGTTGGGCAGACGGGCATTTCAGGCGCCGCTGGGCAGACGGCAGACTCTGGCCGGCTGAGACGCACTGTAGGCCTGGTGCGTGGTACCGGAACTGGAGGTACCGGGCTAAAGACACGCACGTGCGGGGAGCAGCAACAGGGCACACTGGACTCTCAAGGCGTACTGTAGGCCTGGTGCGTGGTACCGGCACTGGTGGTACCGGGCTGAGGGCACGCACATCAGGGCGAGTACGGGGAGAAGGAACAGTGCGTACAGGGCTCTGGAGACGCACAGGAGGCTTGATGCGTGGTGCCGGAACTGGAGGCACTGGGCTGGAGACACGCACCACAGGGAGAGTGCGTGGAGGAGGAACAGGGCTCTGGAGACGCACTGGAAGCCTGGTGCGTGGTGTAGGCACTGGTGGTACTGGCCTGGAGCGGGGAGGTGGTGCCGGAAATACCGGACCGTGCAGGCGTACTGGCTCCCTTGAGCACTGAGCCTGCCCAACCTTACCTGGTTGTATGCTCCCCGTCGCCCGACCAGTGCGGGGAGGTGGAATAACCCGCACCGGGCTATGTAGGCGAACCGGGGACACCATGCGTAAGGCTGGTGCCATGTAAGCCGGCCCGAGGAGACGCACTGGTGGCCAGATATGTAGAGCCGGCTTCATGGCACTTGGCTCAATGCTCAATCTGGCCCGGCCGATACGAGGAGCTGGTATGTACCGCACCGGGCTATGCACACGTACAGGAGACACCATGCGCTCTACTGCGTAACACGGTGTCTGCCCGTACTCTCGCTCTCCACGGTTAGTACAGGGAGTAGGCGCAGGTCTCCTACCTGACTTCGCCACTCTCCCTTTTAGCCCCCCCCCCCAAGAAATTTTTGGGGTTTACTTTCGGGTTTCCAGCCACGTCTCCTACCTGCCTCCTCATACCACCGATCCTGGGCTTTCGCTGACTCCATCGCCTCCCGAGAGCGGCGATTCTCTCCCACCTTAGCCCAGGGTCCTTCTCCATTCAATATTTCCTCCCAAGTCCACGAGTCCTGGTTTTTTGTCCGCTGTTGCTGGTTCCTCTCACGCTGCTTGATCCTTGTTGGGTGGGTGGTTCTGTAACGGTTGTCCTCCTCCTCTTCGTCCGAAGAGGAGGAGTAGGGATTGGACCAAAGCGCAGCGTTGTTATACGACATGATATTTATTAAACAAGACGAAAACTAAACACACTTGAGAATTTACAAAATAATAAACGAAGTCAACAGACCTGAACAAACGAACTTACATATACACGAAGAACGCATGAACAGGTACAGACTACACAAACAAACGAACAAACGAAACAGTCCCGTGTGGTGCACAGACACAGACACGGAAGACAACCACCCACAAACAAACAGTGTGAACAACCTACCTTAATATGGTTCTCAATCAGAGGAAACGTAAAACACCTGTCCCTGATTGAGAACCATATCAGGGTAAATGACAATGAACCTAAACATAGAAACACATAACATAGAATGCCCACCCCAACTCACGCCCTGACCAACTAAACACATACAAAAACAAGAGAAAACAGGTCAGGAACGTGACAGCCACATCTTTCAAACTGTGCTCTTTCACAAAATGTCTTAACCCATATACGTTTCACGGACACAGTATGTTTTTCATTAGTTACATTCAACCCTCCCATCTATCTCTTAACAGCATCCATATTGGATTTCTATTTGCCATATATTTTTCAACTGTGCTGTGATGTTTCACAAAAGTTCTGAACCTTTCTATTCTCATAGTTTGTACAGATTGTAAATTGAAAATATGTTTTTTTGCTAAAAGTATTATTATATTATTGATCGATTGAATATGATGTTTCAGATCACCCAGTAGTGCTATCTGCAGGGTTAGCGCTAGGTAAATATTGCAATTCTTCAGTCATTCCTGGACCTGTGACCAAAACCAAGCTACATATAGACAGTACCGAAACAAATGATCTAATGATTCTGTCTCTTTGCAGCAAAATCTGCAGAGCTGGGAAGGTTGTATCCCCCATATAAACAACATTCTATTGGTTGCAAGAATTTAGCATAATAATTTAAATTTAAAAATTATACGTTTTGAATCCGGCATCGTTTTGCGTATTAGTTCATAAAACCATGTGCAATGGAATCGGTACGTCAAAAATCTGTTCCCAACTATTTGGAATTTATATGGCACAGCTGTGAATTTTTGGGTCCTCAAATGAAACTGGTATACTTTTTTCTTTAACCAATTATTGTCTTTAATGCAGGGCCGACAGACAAGTTCCTTACTTTTTCCCCCTTCCACTTTTCTCTTCTATTTTTGTGGTAATGCTGCAATTAGTTGGTTGTAATTTTGGGTAGAGCAGACATTTCCATGTTTTTGTTAGCTGAATGTTTGACACCACCTGTCCTATTTATGATATAATTTATGGAGAATATCTATTTTTTTTAAATAAAAATATTTCTGTTTTTTATAAATTTGAATATTTGAGTTTAACCACAATATTTGTTGTATTATTTGTTCTGTCTTTTCTAGTGGATTAAATTGAAATTGCAACTTTATGTCTTGTTTTAAAAATAGCAATATTTGGGAGATGATTTCCTTTTAAAATTACTGAAAGTGAGAGGTTGTAATCTAAATAAAAGGAAAAAGGACATTCTGAAACATAGGGTGAGACATTCTTACTAATTTGCTAGAGAACCAGTTTGGATTTAAGTATAATTTTTGTATGACTGAAGCCTTTAATGAGAGGTCTAATGCTTTAATATTTAATAATTTCTGCCCTCAGAATTCTTATTTATTATATAAATAGGCCCGTTTGATTCTGTCTGGCTTGCCGTTCCAAATAAATTGGAATATTTTTTCTCAAATAATTTTAAAAACTGTTCGCTAGGTGTAGGCAAGACCATAAGCAAATAGGTAAACTGGGATATGACTTCCAGCGCCGACAGAGATGGCCGCCTCACTTCGCGTTCCTAGGAAACTATGCAGTATTTTTTTTTTTTTTTTTTTTTTTTTTTTTTTTAATTTTATCCCATTTTCTCCCCAATTTTCGTGGTATCCAATCGCTAGTAATTACTATCTTGTCTCATCGCTACAACTCCCGTACGGGCTCGGGAGAGACGAAGGTCGAAAGCCATGCGTCCTCCGAAGCACAACCCAACCAAGCCGCACTGCTTCTTAACACAGCGCGCCTCCAACCCGGAAGCCAGCCGCACCAATGTGTCGGAGGAAACACTGTGTACCTGGCCCCCTTGGTTAGCGCGCACTGCGCCCGGCCCGCCACAGGAGTCGCTGGAGCGCGATGAGACAAGGATATCCCTACCGGCCAAACCCTCCCTAACCCGGACGACGCTATGCCAATTGTGCATCGCCCCACGGACCTCCCGGTCGCGGCCGGCTGCGACAGAGCCTGGGCGCGAACCCAGAGACTCTGGTGGCGCAGTTAGCACTGCGATGCAGTGCCCTAGACCACTGCGCCACCCGGGAGGCCCAGTATTTTGTTTTTTGACGTGTTATTTATTACATTGGTACCCCAGGTAATTTTAGGTTTTATTACATACAGTCGGGAGGAACTACTGGATATAAGAGCAACGTCAACTCACCATCATTACGACCAGGAATACGACTTTCCCGAAGCGGATCCTGTGTTTTGCCCACCACCCGGGACAATGGATCGGATCCCAGCCGGCGAACCAATACAACAACGCCGTAAAAGGGGCAGACGAAGCGGTCTTCTGGTCAGGCTCCGGAGACGGGCACATCGCGCACCGCTCCCGAGCATACTACTCACCAATGTCCAGTCTCTTGACAACAAGGTTGATGAAATCCGAGCAAGGGTAGCATTCCAGAGAGACATCAGAGACTGTAGCGTTCTTTGATAGATGTCTTGATAGATGTGGAGAGTTAACACCTTTAGTTGCGCTACCTTTTTGGTTTGCTTCCTGTCTTTAAGTTTGGTGTGGGTTTTTCTTTTGTTTGCCTCTTCTTGGGCAGATTTAGTGGGTCTCATGGTGGGTGACTTTTAGGTCCCAGTTGTTGTTACTAGTCAATTTTCAGTTGATGCCCCCATAGTGTCTTTTAGAGACTCTCCTAAAAAACAGCTTGTATTTTGGGTTGGATGTTGCATCCTATTAATATTTTAATCGTTTGGTAAATTGTTTGGTAAATTGGAACTACGTCACTTCCTCTTGAATTTGCAGACGTGTTGCTGTGCGTTTTGTTGCCAACCTTACTTTGCTAGCTGACAACTTTACGTTTTTTTTTTTCTTTTTACTTTTTAATTACCGTTTATATTTTTAGTTTTTCCATCACAACTTTTTTCCCTCATTCAACTTTTCACTCCGGACGCTTTATCTGGACATGGTTCGTCAGCACTTTCAACAGCCGAAGCTAAGTAGTAACATTAACATGGTGTCTTCTAATTGCAGTCGCTGTACTCATAATATACAGGAGAACGATCGCCTTATGGCGAGGATAGCTGTGCTGCAAGCCCAGCTTCAGACGCAATCGTTAGGCAAGGGTAATTTCAGTGTAGGAAAGGATGAAACAGCGTCTGTGCCACCAGTAAGTACAGATAGTAGTATAAACCCCCCCGCACAGTCCCCGCAGCCGGACAACTTTCTCATGGATTCTGGAGGGAAATGCTGTAGGAATGCTCAACTGGTGTCGCTCATTCAGCCGACAGAAACTTTCAACCGGTTTTCCCCATTAAGTAGCGAGTCGGAGTCTGAGGCCGAGTCTTCTCTTGTCTCTACTCCTCCCGTTACGGAGTCTGAGACGCCGAAGGCTCCCACCATTAGCTCTGACAAATTGAAAACCCTAGTCATTGGTGACTCCATTACCCGCAGTATTAGACTTAAAACGAATCACCCAGCGATCATACACTGTTTACCAGGGGGCAGGGCTACCGACGTTAAGGCTAATCTGAAGATGGTGCTGGCTAAAGCTAAAACTGGCGAGTGTAGAGAGTATAGAGATATTGTTATCCACGTCGGCACCAACGATGTTAGGATGAAACAGTCAGAGGTCACCAAGCGCAACATAGCTTCAGCGTGTAAATCAGCTAGAAAGATGTGTCGGCATCGAGTAATTGTCTCTGGCCCCCTCCCAGTTAGGGGGAGTGATGAGCTCTACAGCAGAGTCTCACAACTCAATCGCTGGTTGAAAACTGTTTTCTGCCCCTCCCAAAAGATAGAATTTGTAGATAATTGGCCCTCTTTCTGGGACTCACCCACAAACAGGACCAAGCCTGACCTGCTGAGGAGTGACGGACTCCATCCTAGCTGGAGGGGTGCTCTCATCTTATCTACCAACATAGACAGGGCTCTAACTCCTCTAGCTCCACAATGAAATAGGGTGCAGGCCAGGCAGCAGGCTGTTAGCCAACCTGCCAGCTTAGTGGAGTCTGCCACTAGCATAGTCAGTGTAGTCAGCTCAGCCATCCCCATTGAGACTGTGTCTGTGCCTCGACCTAGGTTGGGCAAAACTAAACATGGCGGTGTTCGCCTTAGCAATCTCATTAGGATAAAGCCCTCCTCCATTCCTGCCATTATTGAAAGAGATCGTGATACCTCACATCTCAAAATAGGGTTACTTAATGTTAGATCCCTCACTTCAAAGGCAGTTATAGTCAATGAACTAATCACTGATCATAATCTTGATGTGATTGGCCTGACTGAAACATGGCTTAAGCCTGATGAATTTACTGTGTTAAATGAGGACTCACCTCCTGGTTACACTAGTGACCATATCCCCCGTGCATCCCTCAAAGGCGGAGGTGTTGCTAACATTTACGATAGCAAATTTCAATTTACAATTTACATTTACGTTTTCGTCTTTTGAGCTTCTAGTCATGAAATCTATACAGCCTACTCAATCACTCTTTATAGCTACTGTTTACAGGCCTCCTGGGCCATATACAGCGTTCCTCTCTGAGTTCCCTGAATTCCTATCGGACCTTGTAGTCATAGCAGATAATATTCTAATTTTTGGTGATTTTAATATTCATATGGAAAAGTCCACAGACCCACTCCAAAAGGCTTTCGGAGCCATCATCGACTCAGTGGGTTTTGTCCAACATGTCTCTGGACCTACTCACTGCCACAGTCATACTCTGGACCTAGTTTTGTCCCATGGAATAAATGTTGTAGATCTTAATGTTTTTCCCCATAATCCTGGACTATCGGACCACCATTTTATTACGTTTGCAATCGCAACAAATAATCTGCTCAGACCCCTCCTTGATGCCCTTCCAGACTCCTTCTGCCTACCCAAGGACGTCAGAGGACAAAAATCAGTTAACCACCTAACTGATGAACTCAATTTAACCTTGCGCAATACCCTAGATGCAGTTGCACCCCTAACAACGAAAAACATTTGTCATAAGAAACTAGCTCCCTGGTATACAGAAAATACCCGAGCTCTGAAGCAAGCTTCCAGAAAATTGGAACAGAAATGGCGCCACACCAAACTGGAAGACTTCCGACTAGCTTGGAAAGACAGTACCGTGCAGTATCGAAGAGCCCTCACTGCTGCTCGATCATCCTACTTTTCCAACTTAATTGAGGAAAATAAGAACAATCCAAAATTTATTTTTGATACTGTTGCAAAGCTAACTAAAAAGCAGCATTCCCCAAGAGAGGATGGCTTTCACTTCAGCAGTAATAAATTCATGAACTTCTTTGAGGAAAAGATCATGATCATTAGAAAGCAAATTACGGACTCCTCTTTAAATCTGCGTATTCCTCCAGGGCTTAGCTGTCCTGGACCTGCACAGCTCTGCCAGGGCCTGGGATCGGAAGAGACACTTAAGTGTTTTAGTACTATATCTCTTGACACAATGATGAAAATAATCATGGCCTCTAAACCTTCAAGCTGCATACTGGATCCTATTCCAACTAAACTACTGAAAGAGCTGCTTCATGTGCTTGGCCCTCCTATGTTGAACATAATAAACGGCTCTCTATCCACCGGATGTGTACCAAACTCACTAAAAGTGGCAGTAATAAAGCCTCTCTTGAAAAAGCCAAACCTTGACCTGGAAAATATAAAAAACTATCGGCCTATATCGAATCTTCCATTCCTCTCAAAAAAAATTGAAAAAGCTGTTGCGCAGCAACTCACTGCCTTCCTGAAGACAAACAATGTATACGAAATGCTTCAGTCTGGTTTTAGACCCCATCATAGCACTGAGACTGCACTTGTGAAGGTGGTAAATGACCTTTTAATGGCGTCAGACCGAGGCTCTGCATCTGTTCTCGTGCTACTAGACCTTAGTGCTGCCTTTGACACCATCGATCACCACATTCTTTTGGAGAGACTGGAAACCCAAATTGGTCTACACGGACAAGTTCTGGCCTGGTTTAGATCTTATCTGTCGGAAAGATATCAGTTTGTCTCTGTGAATGGTTTGTCCTCTGACAAATCAACTGTACATTTCGGTGTTCCTCAAGGTTCCGTTTTAGGATCACTATTGTTTTCACTATATATTTTACCTCTTGGGGATGTTATTCGAAAACATAATGTTAACTTTAACTGCTATGCGGATGACACACAGCTGTACATTTCAATGAAACATGGTGAAGCCCCAAAATTGCCCTCGCTAGAAGCCTGTGTTTCAGACATAAGGAAGTGGATGGCTGAAAACTTTCTACTTTTAAACTCGGACAAAACAGAGATGCTTGTTCTAGGTCCCAAGAAACAAAGAGATCTTCTGTTAAATCTGACAATTAATCTTGATGGTTGTAAAGTCGTCTCAAATAAAACTGTGAAGGACCTCGGCGTTACTCTTGACCCTGATCTCTCTTTTGACGAACATATCAAGACTGTTTCAAGGACAGCTTTTTTCCATCTACGTAACATTGCAAAAATCAGAAATGTTCTGTCCAAAAATGATGCAGAAAAATTAATCCATGCATTTGTTACTTCTAGGTTAGACTACTGCAATGCTTTACCTTCCGGCTACCCGGATAAAGCACTAAATAAACTTCAGTTAGTGCTAAATACGGCTGCTAGAATCCTGACTAGAACCAAGAAATTTGATCATATTACTCCAGTGCTAGCTTCCCTACACTGGCTTCCTGTTAAGGCAAGGGCTGATTTCAAGGTTTTACTGTTAACCTATAAAGCGTTACATGGGCTTGCTCCTACCTATCTTTCCGAGTTGGTCCTGCCGTACATACCTACACGTACGCTATGGTCACAAGACGCAGGCCTCCTAATTGTCCCTAGAATTTCTAAGCAAACAGCTGGAGGCAGGGCTTTCTCCTATAGATCTCCATTTTTATGGAATGGTCTGCCTACCCATGTGAGAGACGCAGACTCGGTCTCAACCTTTAAGTCTTTACTGAAGACTTATCTCTTCAGTAGGTCATATGATTGAGTGTAGTCTGGCCCAGGAGTGTGAAGGTGAACGGAAAGGCTCTGGAGCAACGAACCGCCCTTGCTGTCTCTGCCTGGCCGGTTCCCCTCTCTCCACTGGGATTCTCTGCCTCTAACCCTATTACAGGGGCTGAGCCACTGGCTTACTGGTGCTCTTTCATGCCGTCCCTAGGAGGGGTGCGTCACTTGAGTGGGTTGAGTTACTGACGTGATCTTCCTGTCTGGGTTGGCGCCCCCCCCTTGGTTTGTGCTGTGGTGGAGATCTTTGTGGGCTATACTCGGCCTTGTCTCAGGATTGTAAGTTGGTGGTTGAAGATTTCCCTCTAGTGGTGCGGGGGCTGTGCTTTGGCAAAGTGGGTGGGGTTATATCCTTCCTGTTTGGCCCTGTCCGGGGGTATCTTCGGATGGGGCCACAGTGTCTCCTGACCCCTCCTGTCTCAGCCTCCAGTATTTATGCTGCAGTAGTTTGTGTCGGGGGGCTAGGGTCAGTTGGTTATATCTGGAGTACTTCTCCTGTCTTATCCAGTGTCCTGTGTGAATTTAAGTATGCTCTCTCTAATTCTCTCCTTCTCTCTTTCTTTCTCTCTCTCGGAGGACCTGAGCCCTAGGACCATACGTCAGGACTACCGGGCATGATGACTCCTTGCTGTCCCCAGTCCACCTGGCCTTGCTGTTGTTCCAGTTTCAACTGTTCTGCCTGCGGTTATGGAACCCCTACCTGTCTCAGACCTGCTGTTTTCAAACTCTTAATGATCGGCTATGAAAAGCCAACTGAAAATTATTCATGATTATTATTTGACCATGCTTGTCACTTATGAACATTTTGAACATCTTGGCATAGTTCTGTTATAATCTCCACCCGGCACAGCCAGAAGAGGACTGGCCACCCCTCATAGCCTGGTTCCTCTCTAGGTTTCTTCCTAGGTTTTGGCCTTTCTAGGGAGTTTTTCCTAGCCACCGTGCTTCTACACCTGCATTGCTTGCTGTTTGGGGTTTTAGGCTGGGTTTCTGTACAGCACTTCGAGATATTAGCTGATGTACGAAGGGCTATATAAAATAAACTTGATTTGATTTGCTTCACGGAAACATGGCTCACTCGAGACACGCTATCGGAGTCGGTACAGCCAGCTGGTTTCTTCACGCATCGCGCCGAAAGAAACAAACATCTTTCTGGTAAGAAGAGGGGCGGGGGGGTATGCCTTATGATTAACGAGACGTGGTGTGCTCATAACAACATACAGGAACTCAAGTCCTTTTGTTCACCTGACTTAGAATTCCTCACAATCAAATGTCGACCGCATTATCTACCAAGAGAATTCTCTTCGATTATAATCACAGCTGCATGCATATATTCACCCCCAAGCAGATACATCGATGGCCCTGAACAAACTTTATTTGACTCTATGTAAACTGGAAACCACATATCCTGAGGCTGCATTCATTGTAGTTGGGGATTTTAACAAGGCTAATCTGAAAAGAAAACTCCCTAAATTCTATCAGCATATCGATTGTGCTACCAGGGCTGGTAAAACCCTGGATCATTGTTATTCTAACTTCCGATTTGCTTCCAATTTGCTTACCGCCTCAATAGGTCCACAGACGACGCAATCGCAACCACACTGCACACTGCCCTAACCCATCTGGATAAGAGGAATACCTATGTGAGAATGCAGTTCATCGACTACAGCTCAGCATTTAACACCATTGTACCCTCCAAACTCGTCATCAAGCTCGAGACCCTGGGTCTCGACCCCGCCCTGTGCAACTGGGTCGTGGACTTCCTGACGGGCCGCCCCCAGGTGGTGAGGGTAGGTAACAACATCTCTACCCCGCTCATCCTCAATACTGGGGCCCCACAAGGGTGCGTTCTGAGCCCTCTCCTGTACTCCCTGTTCACCCACGACTGCGTGGCCATGCACGCCTCCAACTCAATCATCAAGTTTGCAGACGACACTACAGTGGTAGGCTTGATTACCAACAACGACGAGACGGCCTACAGGGAGGAGGTGAGGGCCCTCGGAGTGTGGTGTCAGGAAAATAACCTCACACTCAACGTCAACAAAACAAAGGAGATGATCGTGGACTTCAGGAAACCACAGAGGGAGCACCCCCCTATCCACATCGACGGGACAGTAGTGGAGAGGGTAGAAAGTTTTAAGTTCCTCGGCGTACACATCACGGACAAACTGAATTGGTCCACCCACACAGACAGTGTGGTAAAGAAGGCGCAGCAGCGCCTCTTCAACCTCAGGAGGCTGGAGAAATTTGGCTTGTCACCAAAAGCACTCACAAACTTTTACAGATGCACAATCAAGAGCATCCTGTCGGGCTGTATCACCGCCTGGTACGGCAACTGCTCCGCCCACAACCGTAAGGCTCTCCAGAGGGTAGTGAGGTCTGCACAACGCATCACCGTGGGCAAACTACCTGCCCTCCAGGACACCGACACCACCCGATGTCACAGGAAAGCCATAAAGATCATCAAGGACAACAACCACCCGAGCCACTGCCTGTTCACCCCGCTATCATCCAGAAGGCGAGGTCAGTACAGGTGCATCAAAGCAGGGACCGAGAGACTGAAAAACAGCTTCTATCTCAAGGCCATCAGACTGTTAAACAGCCACCACTAACATTGAGTGGCTAATACCATACATGTAAAATATGTATCACTAGCCACTTTAAACAATGCCACTTAATAATATAATGTTTACATACCCTACATTACTCATCTCATATGTATATACTGTACTCGATACCATCTACTGCATCTTGCCTATGCAGTTCTGTACCATCACTCATTCATATATCTTTATGTACATATTCTTCATCCCTTTACACTTGTGTGTATAAGGTAGCTGTTGTGAAATTGTTAGGTTAGATTACTCGTTGGTTATTACTGCATTGTCAGAACTAGAAGCACAAGCATTTCACTACACTCGCATTAACATCTGCTCACCATGTGTATGTGACAAATACATTTTGATTTGATTTGATTTGATTTAATCAGGGTGATTTTTCCACAAATAGACAGGTATTTACCTTTCCATGTTAGCAGGATCTTATCTATTTTGCTAACTTTATATTCAAATGTATTGGAGTGAGATCATTTATTTATTTCGGGATATGTATACAGAGTATATCCACATCACCATCAGAACATTTTATTGGTACATGGTAATGTAAAAGTAAAAAGAAATTGTGATCCAATACGTAATATTGTACACTTACCATAATTTGGTTGTAATCCAGAGAGGTACAAAAAATTATCTAGATCCTCAATGCTGTGGAAGGATCCAAATTGTGGATTTAAAATAAAACATGAATCATCGGCGTACAATGACACCTTTGTTTTTAAGCCCTGGATTTCTAATCCCTTGATATTGTTGTTGGAACTGATTTTATTAGCTAACATTTTGATGGCCATTATCAACATATATGCAGATAGAGGACAATCTTGTTTGACTCCTATTGAACTTTCTGAGAAGTCGCCAATATTTACTGTTTTACACCTAGGGTAACCATACACGATTTTAACCCATTTTATAAGAGATTCTCCTAAATTGAAATGTTACAGGTACAATTTAATGAAGCTGCAAGTTGAGGACTTGTGAGGCTTCTGTTTCTCAAACTAGACACTCTAATGTACTTGTCCTCCTGCTCAGTTGTGCAGCGGGGCCTCCCACTCCTCTTTCTATTCTGGTTAGAGCCAGTTTGCGCTGTTCTGTGAAGGGAGTAGTACACAGCATTGTACGAGATCTTCAGATTCTTGGCAATTTCTCGCATGGAATAGCCTTCATTTATCAGAACAAGAGTAGACTGACGAGTTTCAGAAGCAAGTTCTTTGTGTCTAGCCATTTTGAGCTTGTAATCGAACCCACAAATGCTGATGCTCCAGATACTCACCTAGTCTAAAGAAGGACAGTTTTATTGCTTCTTTAATCAAAACAACAGTTTCAAGCTGTGCTAACATAATTGCAAAAGGGTTTTCTAATGATCAATTAGCCTTTTAAAATTATAAACTTGGATTAGCTAACACAACGTGAAATTGGAACACAGGAGTGATGTTTGCTGATAATGGGCCTCTGTACGCCTATGTAGATATTCTAAAATAATCTGCCGTTCCAGCTACAATAGTCATTTACAACATTAACAATGTCTACACTGTATTTCTGATCAATTTGATGTTATTTTAATGGACCAAAAATTTGCTTTTCTTTCAAAAACAAGACATTTCTAAGTGACCCCAAACTTTTGAAGGGTATTGTATATGTTTCTTTTTTTACTGACAAATAAGATCAATCAATCAATCCAAACTGTGCAGCAGCCATTTGATGAATGGAAAGAATCTGATACAAACACCAAGTTTGTGTAATGACATTCGGAGATTGTCAAGCCAAGCCTTCTACAAGGTAGGGAGGGATGTATTTTCTGTTTGGCGAAATCGACAGTCTATTTATTGTGGTGTTGAAAACGCAAACCATGATATTGAAGCACCCAAAGTCGGTATATGATTTGTTAATTTGCTGTGGGGTGCATTGGCACAGGAACCTGTTGGTGGAAAATGTATGGAAATAGCATGTACAGTTGAAGTCGGAAGTTTACATACACTTAAGTTGGAGTCATTAAAACAAATTTTTCAACCACTCCACAAATTTCTTGTTAACAAACTATAGTTTTGGCAAGTCGGTTAGGACATCTACTTCGTGCATGACAGAAGTATTTTTTCCAACAATTGTTTACAGACAGATTATTTCACTTATAACTCACTGTATCACAATTCCAGTGGGTCATACACTGAGTTGACTGTGCCTTTAAACAAATTAAAAAATTCCAGAAAATGATGTCATGGCTTCAGAAGCTTCTGAACGGCTAATTGACATAATTTGTGTCAATTGGAGGTGTACCTGTGGATGTCTTTCAAGGCCTACCTTCAAACTCAGTGCCTCTTTGCTTGACATCATGGGAAAATCAAAAGAAATCAGCCAAGGCCTCAGAAAAAAAATTGTAGACCTCCACAAGTCTGGTTCATCCTTGGGAGCAATTTCCAAACGCCTGAAGGTACCACGTTCATCTGTACAAATAATACTGTGCAAGTATAAACACCATGGGACCACGCAGCCGTCATACCGCTCAGGAAGGAGACTCATTCTGTCTCCTAGAGATGAACGTACTTTGGTGCGAAAAGTGCAAATCAATCCCAGAACAACAGCAAAGGACCTTGTGAAGATGCTGGAGGAATATATCCACAGTAAAACGAGTCCTATATCGACATAACCTGAAAGGCTGCTCAGCAAGGAAGAAGCCACTGCTCCAAATCCGCCATAAAAAAGCCAGACTACGTTTTGCAACTGCACATGAGGACAAAGATCGTAGTTTTTGGAGAAATGTCCTCTGGTCTGATGAAACAAAAATATAACTTTTTGGCCATAATGACCATCGTTATGTTTGGAGGAAAAAGGGAGAGGCTTGCAAGCCAAAGAACACCATCCCAACCGTGAAGCAAGGGGGTGGCAGCATCATGTTGTGGGGGTGCTTTGCTGCAGGAGCGACTGGTGCACTTCACAAAATAGATGGCATCATGAGGGAGGAAAATTATGTGGATATACTGAAGCAACATCTCAAGACATCAGTCAGGAAGCTAAAGCTTGGTCGCAAATGGGTCTTCCAAATGGACAATGACCCCAAGCATACTTCCAAAGTTGTGGCAAAATGGCTTAACGACAACAAAGTCAAGGTATTGGAGTGGCCATCACAAAGCCCTGACCTCGATCCTATAGAATATTTGTGGGCAGAACTGAAAAAGCGGGTGCGAGCAAGGAGGCCTACAAACCTGACTCAGTTACACCAGCTCTGTCAGGAGGAATGGGCCAAAATTCACCCAATTTATTGTGGGAAGCTTGTGGAAGGCTACCCGAAACATTTGACCCAAGTTAAGCAATTTATAGGCAATGTTACCAAATACTAATTGAGTGTATGTAAACTTCTGACGCACTGGTAATGTGATGAAAGAAATAAAAGCTGAAATAAATCATTCTCTCTACTATTATTGTGACATTTCACATTCTTAAAATAAAGTGGTGATCCAAACTGACTTAAGACAGGGTATTTTTACTCAGATTAAATGTCAGGAATTGTGAAAAACTGAGTTTAAATGTATTTGGCTGGTGTTTGTAAACTTCCGACTTAAACTGTATATAATGCATGTATATAATGTTTTGTATACTCAGTGTATTTTATATCATTATAAATATAGCATAAAAATGTTGAAAATCTGATTTCCCACTAGTTGATCACTGTCTGCAGCTGGCTCTGATCGTAGTGTAGGCCTAATGAAATAGGCAGGGAGAGTGAGCTCGTCCGTGGTGATCAGTGAACCCTTAATCTGAGTGGCATCGACTGTACCACAAAAGCATGCTGAAGTGGCAAAGTTGATATCCACATTAAAAAAATACAAGGTCACTAGAGTTATTGTTATTTGTGGTCATAAACATTATTTTGAGTTAATTCTAGGAGTCAGGAAGGTTGGGCACAAAACGTTACAGTACAAGGGGAGGGTCATGTGAACTTATTTTTTACTTGGGGGGTGCATCTATTTTTTTATGACACCTTGAGTTGGGCTGGGTCCAAGCTGACATAGAAACATTCCAGGGATTTCTCCAGTAAAAGAAAGGTGGTAGATAGAGGCTGTGGTGACAGGCTTGGATTAACTGGCCCTGATGCTGGGTGCAATTTAACCGGTTTGGAGAGCAGAGCAACACCTGAGGCTGAAAGGAACAGACTCTGTAAACACTTACTGCTGCTGCCCATGCATAGCAGTCAAACCTATCTATCCTCACCTACTTAAACCTACAATATATGGATACAACTGAACTGAACAAACATAACTAGGCAGTAAGGTCAAGCGCAGTGGCGTGGATGGCTATACCCTGAATGAAACTTTTCTGTCTCTATAAAAATACACATAGGTTACCAGACCATAAGGTCATGGTTATAAAAGATACTGCATATACCCTTTCAGTCAAACCTATCTGTCTCCATACAGTTCAACCTGTATCTGTCTCCATACAGTTAAACCTATATCTGTCTCCATACAGTTCAACCTGTATCTGCCTCCATATAGTTCAACCTGTATCTGTCCCCATACAGTTAAACCTGTATCTGTCTCCATACAGTTCAACCTGTATCTGTCTCCATACAGTTCAACCTGTATATGTCTCCATATAGTTCAACCTGTATCTGTCTCCATATAGTTCAACCTGTATCTGTCTCCATACAGTTCAACCTGTATCTGTCTCCATACAGTTCAACATGTATTTGTCACCATACAGTTCAACCTGTATCTGTCTCCATACAGTTCAACCTGTATCTGTCTCCATACAGTTCAAACTGTATCTGTCTCCATATAGTTCAACCTGTATCTGTCTCCATACAGTTCAACCTGTATCTGTCTCCATATAGTTCAACCTATATCGGTCTCCATATAGTTCAACCTGTATCTGTCTCCATATAGTTCAACCTGTATCTGTCTCCAAACAGTTCAACCTGTATCTGTCTCCATATAGTGCAACCTGTATCTGTCTCCATATAGTTCAACCTGTATCTGTCTCCATATAGTTCAACCTGTATCTGTCTCCAAACAGTTCAAAATGTATCTGTCTCCATATAGTTCAACCTGTATCTGTCTCCATATAGTTCAACCTGTATCTGTCTCCAAACAGTTCAACCCATATCTGTCTCCATAAAGTGCAACCTGTATCTGTCTCCATATAGTTCAACCTGTATCTGTCTCCATATAGTTCAACCTGTATCTGTCTCCATATAGTGCAACCTGTATCTGTCTCCAAACAGTTCAACCCATATCTGTCTCCATATAGTTCAACCTGTATCTGTCTCCAAACAGTTCAACCCATATCTGTCTCCATATAGTTCAACCTGTATCTGTCTCCATATAGTTCAACCTGTATCTGTCTCCAAACAGTTCAACCCATATCTGTCTCCATATAGTGCAACCTGTATCTGTCTCCAAACAGTTCAACCCATATCTGTCTCCATACAGTTCAACCTGTATCTGTCTCCAAACAGTTCAACCTGTATCTGTCCCCATACAGTTAAACCTGTATCTGTCCCCATATAGTTCAACCTGTATCTGTCCCCATACAGTTAAACCTGTATCTGTCCCCATACAGTTAAACCTGTATCTGTCTCCATACAGTTCAACCTGTATCTGTCTCCAAACAGTTCAACCTGTATTTGTTTCCATACAGTTCAACCTGTATCTGTCTCCATACAGTTCAACCTGTATCTGTCTCCATACAGTTCAACCTGTATTTGTCTTCATACAGTTCAACCTGTATCTGTCTCCATATAGTTCAACCTGTATCTGTCTCCATATAGTTCAACCTGTATCTGTCTCCATATAGTGCAACCTGTATCTGTCTCCATACAGTTCAACCTGTATCTGTCTCCAAACAGTTAAACCTGTATCTGTCTCCAAATAGTTAAACCTGTATCTGTCTCCATACAGTTCAACCTGTATCTGTCTCCAAACAGTTCAACCTGTATCTGTCTCCAAACAGTTAAACCTGTATCTGTCTCCATACAGTTCAACCTGTATCTGTCTCCAAACAGTTCAACCTGTATCTGTCTCCATACAGTTCAACCTGTATCTGTCTCCATATAGTTCAACCTGTATCTGTCTCCATATAGTTCAACCTGTATCTGTCTCCATATAGTTCAACCTGTATCTGTCTCCATATAGTTCAACCTGTATCTGTCTCCATATAGTTCAACCTGTATCTGTCTCCATACAGTTCAACCTGTATCTGTCTCCATATAGTTCAACCTGTATCTGTCTCCAAACAGTTCAACCCATATCTGTCTCCATATAGTTCAACCTGTATCTGTCTCCATATAGTTCAACCTGTATCTGTCTCCAAACAGTTCAACCCATATCTGTCTCCATATAGTGCAACCTGTATCTGTCTCCAAACAGTTCAACCCATATCTGTCTCCATACAGTTCAACCTGTATCTGTCTCCAAACAGTTCAACCTGTATCTGTCCCCATACAGTTAAACCTGTATCTGTCTCCATATAGTTCAACCTGTATCTGTCTCCATACAGTTAAACCTGTATCTGTCTCCATATAGTTCAACCTGTATCTGTCTCCATATAGTTCAACCTGTATCTGTCTCCATATAGTTCAACCTGTATCTGTCTCCATATAGTTCAACCTGTATCTGTCTCCAAACAGTTCAACCTGTATCTGTCTCCATATAATGCAACCCGTATCTGTCTCCATATAGTTCAACCCGTATCTGTCTCCATATAGTTCAACCTGTATTTGTCTCCATATAGTTCAACCTGTATCTGTCTCCATATAGTTCAACCTGTATCTGTCTCCATATAGTTCAACCTGTATCTGTCTCCATATAGTTCAACCTGTATCTGTCTCCATATAGTTCAACCTGTATCTGTCTCCATATAGTTCAACCTGTATCTGTCTCCATATAGTTCAACCTGTATCTGTCTCCATATAGTTCAACCTGTATCTGTCTCCATATAGTTCAACCTGTATCTGTCTCCATATAGTTCAACCTGTATCTGTCTCCAAACAGTTCAACCTGTATCTGTCTCCATATAGTGCAACCCGTATCTGTCTCCATATAGTTCAACCTGTATCTGTCTCCATATAGTTCAACCTGTATTTGTCTCCATATAGTTCAACCTGTATCTGTCTCCATATAGTTCAACCTGTATCTGTCTCCATATAGTTCAACCTGTATCTGTCTCCATATAGTTCAACCTGTATCTGTCTCCATATAGTTCAACCTGTATCTGTCTCCATATAGTTCAACCTGTATCTGTCTCCATATAGTTCAACCTGTATCTGTCTCCATATAGTTCAACCTGTATCTGTCTCCATATAGTTCAACCTGTATCTGTCTCCATATAGTTCAACCTGTATCTGTCTCCATATAGTGCAACCCGTATCTGTCTCCAAGTGAAGCAGGGCACAAGTGCAGGGTTATGACCTCAGGCTGCAGAGTGTGTGGGAGGAGAGTTCAACTATGATGTAATGCTATAGGAGAGTGAGAGTGATACCAAAGCAGGAGAAACAGTGGGAGAGCAGGGAGAAGCAGATAAAAAAGACAGAGAAAATGAAAGGCAGAGTGTTAGCTGTGCTATAGAACAATGCAGAAACAAACTTCTATTTTGCATTATTATCTTAACTGTGTTTGATTGCATGCACATGGGCTATATTATATGCATGAGCTGAAGAATTGCTGTTAGGAGACTGCCCAACTCAGTCAAAGTATCTTAAACCCCACAACACACCCATCCATATTAATGGCACTGTGTATGCACTACATATTATGTACTATATAGACTGTAGTTGAAAATTACTAAACGCAGACTACTTTGATCCTATAGTCATTGATCAGGCTTAAGTAAAACACCACACTCTCTTTTCAATTCCTCAATTTTCTTAAGAAAGCCTTTAGAAACCCAGACAAATCAAATCAAAGTTTATTTGTCACATGCGCCAAATTCAACAGGTGTAGTAGACCTTACAGTGAAATGCTTAATTACAGTCACTAACTTCTTATGGCTGCAGGGGGCGTTACTGAGTAGCCAGCTAAATCGTGCCCATTTCAAACGGCCTCGTACTCAATTCTTGCTCGTACAATATGCATATTATTGTTATTATTGGATAGAAAACACTCTCTAGTTTCTATAGCCGTTTGAATTATGTCTCTGAGTGAAACAGAACTCATTCTACAGCACTTTTCCTCCCAGTGTGTCAGATTTCAGACATCTTGGCCTCTGGTTCCAGATCAGTTTTAAAAGTCTCTGTAAATCCTATGAGGATACAAACACTGCCCACGCCTTCCTCTAGATGTCAGTAAGTGGTGACAATTTGAATGGAGTCGATTGCGCAATCAGTGCCTCTATAAATGACCAAATACCGGAAGTAGCGTTCTTTTGGACCCTGCGCTCAACGCAAGAAGGACGTCGGACTTGGCTTTTTCCAAGCCTTTGTTTAGCCAGTAATATAGCGCCGGTCATGTTTTTACCCGTTATAGGTGTTAAAAACATCATACGTTAGTTAATTTAAACCGTTTTATAGCAATTTATATCCGTTTAGTGCGATTTTGAGGAAGTTCTATGTGATGCTCTTTGAAGCTTTGGGCACATTTCGGGGTCCCGGTCGAACGTTAGTGGGCATTTCGACGGACAGAGGACATCTTTCGACCAAAAGAAGATTAGACCCAAGAAAGGATACATTGCCCAAGAATCTGATGGAAGATCACCTCACAGTAAGAAATATTTAATATGATAATTCGTTGTTCTGTCGAAAAATTTTAAACGCATATTCCGCCATTTTGTTTGCTATAGCTTCGCTTGGCGAACCCTGTATTGCACAGTAAGGATAATTTTAGAAATGTAAATCAGCGATTGCATAAAGAACTAATTTGTCTTTCGATTCCTGTCAACCCTGTATTTTTTAGTCAAGTATATGATTAGCTATTGATTAAACTAGATCACTCTGAAAGATGGCGACCGACATTTTCAGGCATGTTTTGCTACTATTTTCATTGTATAACCACGGTTTTTTATGGCTAAATATGCACATTTTCGAACAAACTCTATATGTATGTTGTAATATGATGTTACAGGAGTGTCATCGGAAGAATTCTGAGAAGGTTAGTGAAAAAATTAATATATTTTGGCGATGATTACGTTATCGCTCTCTTTGGCTTGAATCGATGCTCTGGTAACGTTTGCACATGTGGTATGCTAATATAACGATTTATTGTGTTTTCGCTGTAAAACACTTAGAACATCTGAAATATTGTCTGAATTCATAAGATCTGTGTCTTTCCATTGCTGTGAGTTGTGTATTTTTAAGAAATGTTTTATGATTAGTAATTAGGTAATACACGTTGCTCTGTGTATTTATTCTAGTCGAGTTGTGATGGTGGGTGCAATTGTAAACTAGGATTTCTACCTGAAATATGCACATTTTTCTAACAAAACCTATCCTATACAATAAATATGTTATCAGACTGTCATCTGATGAGGTTTTTTCTTGGTTAGTGGCTATCAATATCTTTATTTGGCCGAATTGGTGATAGCTAGTGGTGGAGAGAAAAAATGGTGGACAAAGAAAAATGGTGTCTTTTGCTAACGTGGTTAGCTAATAGATTTACATATTTTGTCTTCCCTGTAAAACATTTTAAAAATCTGAAATGGTGGCTTTATTCACAAGATCTGTATCTTTCATTTGGTGTCTTGGACTTGTGATTTAATGATATTTAGATGCTACTATTTAATTGTGACGCTATGCTAGCGATGCTAATCAGTGTGGGGGGGGTGGGGGGTGTGTACCGATGTCGGGACAGCCCGCCTAACAGGCTAAACAACAGTGCAATTTTTAAGTAAAAAAAAGGTATTAGGTGAACAATAGATAAGTAAAGAAATAAAAACAACAGTAAAAAAGACAGTGAAAAATAACAGTAGCGAGGCTATATACAGTAGCGAGGCTATATACAGGCATCGGTTATTCGGGCTGATTGAGGTAGTATGTACATGTAGGTATGGTTAAAGTGACTATGCATATATGATAAACAGAGAGTAGCAGTAGCGTAAAAGAGGGGTTGGCGGGTGGCGGGACACAATGCAGATAGTCCGGGTAGCCAATGTGCGGGAGCACCGGTTAGTCGGGCTAATTGATGTAGTATGTACATGAATGTATAGTTAAAGTGACTATGCATATATGATAAACAGAGAGTAGCAGCAGCGTAAAAGAGGGGTTGGGGGGCACACAATGCAAATAGTCTGAGTAGCCATTTGATTACTTGCTCAGGATTCTTATGGCTTGGGGGTAAAAACTGTTGAGAAGCCTTTTGGTCCTAGACTTGGCGCTCCAGTACCGCTTGCCGAGCGGTAGTAGAGAGAACAGACTATGACTGGGGTGGCTGGGGTCTTTGACAATTTGTAGGGCCTTCCTCTGACACCGCCTGGTGTAGAGGTCCTGGATGGCATGCAGATTAGCCCCTGTGATGTACTGGGCTGTATGCACTACCCTCTGTAGTGCCTTGCGGTTGGAGGCAGAGCAGTTGCCATACCAGGCAGTAATGCAACCAGTCAGGATGCTCTCGATGTTGCAGGTGTAGAACCTTTTGAGGATCTGAGGACAAATGCCAAATCTTTTTACTTTCCTGAGGGGGAATAGGCTTTGTCGTGCCCTCTTCACGACTGTCTTGGTGTGTTTGGTCCATTCTAGTTTGTTGGTGATTTGTTGGAACTTGAACCTGCTCCACTACAGCCCCGTCGATGAGAATGGGGGCGTGCTCGGTCCTCCTTTTCCTGTAGTCCACAATCATATCCTTAGTCTTGGTTACGTTGAGGGATAGGTGGTTATTCACCCCCCTTGGTGTTTTTCCTATTTTGTTGCATTACAACCTGTAATTTAAATAGATTTTTATTTGGATTTCAAGTAATGGACATACACAAAATAGTCCAAATTGGTGAAGTGAAATGAAAAAAATTACTTGTTTCAAAAAATGTAAATAAAATGTGTACGGAAAAGTGGTGCGTGCATACGTATTCACCCCCTTTGCTATGAAGCCCCTAAATAAGATCTGGTGCAACCAATTACCTTCAGAAGTCAAATAATTAGTTAAATAAAGTCCACCTGTGTGCAATCTAAGTGTCACATGATCTGTCACATGATATCAGCATATATACAGCTGTTCTGAAAGGCCCCAGAGTCTGCAACAGCACCAAGCAAGCGAACCATGACAACCAAGGAGCTCTCCAAACAGGTCAGGGACAAAGTTGTGGAGAAGTACAGATCAGGGTTGGGTTATAGAAAAATATCAAAAACTTTGAACATCCCAAGGAGCACCATTAAATCCATTATTAAAAAATGGAACGAATATGGCACCACAACAAACCTGCAAAGAGAAGGCCGCCCACCAAAACTTACGGACCAGGCAAGGAGGGTATTATCAACAAAGAGACCAAAGATAACCCTGAAGGAGCTGCAAAGCTCCACAGCGGAGATTGAAGTATCTGTCCATAGAACCACTTTAAGCCGTACACTCCACAGAGCTGGGCTTGACAGATGAGTGGCCAGAAAGAGCCATTGGTCAAAGAAAAAAATAAGGAAACATGTTTGGTGTTTGCCAAAAGGCATGTGGGAGACTCCCCAAACATATGGAAGAAGGTACTTTGGTCAGATGAGACTAAAATTTAGCTTTTTGCTCATCAAGGAAAGCGCTATGTCTGGCACAAACCCAACCCCTCTCATCACCCGGAGAACACCATCCCCATGGTGGTGGCAGCATCATGCTGTGGGGATATTTTTAATCGGCGGGACTGGGAAATTTAAGGAATGATGGATGGCGCTAAATACAGGGAAATCCTTGAGGGAAACCTGTTTCAGTCTTCCAGAGATTTGAGACTTGGACAGAGGTTCACCTTCCAGCAGAACAATGACCCTAAGCATACTGCTAAAGCAACACTCGAGTGGTTTAAGGGGAAACATTTAAATGTCTTGGAATGGCCTAGTCAAAGCCCAGACCTCAATCCAATTGAGAATCTGTGGTATGACTTAAAGATTGCTGTACACCAGCAGGAACCCATCCAACTTGAAGGAGCTGGAGCAGTTTTGCCTTGAAGAATGGCCAGAAATCCCAGTGGCTAGATGTGCCAAGCTTATAGAGACATACCCAAGAGACTTGCAGCTGTAATTGCTGCAAAAGGTGGCTCTACAAAGTGTTGACTTTGGGGGGATGAATAGTTATGCACGCTCAAGTTTTCATTTTTTTTTGGTCTTATTTCTTGTTTGTTTCACAATAAAAATGTATTTTGCATCTTCAAAGTGGTAGGAATTTTGTGTAAATCAAATGATCAAATGATACAATATAATTTAATTCCAGGTTGGAAAAATGCCAAGGGGGTGAATACTTTCTGTGTCATCGGCAAACTTAATGATGGTGTTGGAGTCGTGCCTGGCCACATAGTCGTGGGTGAACAGGGAGGACAGGAGGGGACTGAGCACGCACGCCTGTGGGACTCCAGTGTTGAGGATCAGCGTGGCGGATGTGTTGCTACCTACCCTCACCACCTGGGGGCGGCCCGTCAGGAAGTCCAGGATCCAGTTGCAGAGGGAGGTATTTAGTCCCAGGATCCTTAGCTTAGTGATGAGCTTTGAGGGTACTATGGTGTTGAACGCTGAGCTGTAGTCAATGAATAGCATTCTCACGTAGGTGTTCCTTTTGTCCAGGTGGGAAAGGGCAGTGTGGAGTGCAATAGAGATTGCATCATCTGTGGATCTGTTTGGGCAGTATGCAAATTGGAGTGGGTCTAGGGTTTCTGGGATAATGGTGTTGATGTGAGCCATTACCAGCCTTTCAAAGCACTTCATGGCTACGGACATGAGTGCTATGGTTCTGTAGTCATTTAGGCAGGTTGCCTTAGTGTTCTTGGGCACAGGGGCTATAGTGGTCTGCTTGAAACATGTTGGTATTACAGACTCAATCAGGGACATGTTGAAAATGTCAGTGAAGACACCTGCCAGTTGCCACCTGCCAGTTGGTCAGCACATGCCCGGAGCACACGTTCTGGTAATCCGTCTGGCCCCGCAGCCTTGTGAATGTTGACCTGTTCAAAGGTCTTACTCATGTCGGCTACAGATTGCGTGATTATACAGTCGTCCGGGACAGCTGATGCTCTCATGCATGCCTCAGTGTTGCTTGCCTCGCAGCGAGCATAGAAGTTATTTAGCTCGTCTGGTAGGCTCGTGTCACTGGACAGCAAGCGGCTGTGCTTCCCTTTTGTAGTCTGTAATAGTTGCAAGCCCTGCCACATCCGTCGAGCGTCGGAGCCGGTGTAGTATGATTCAATCTTAGCCCTGTATTGACGCTTTGCCTGTTTGATGGTTTGTCGGAGGGCATAGCGGGATTTCTTATAAGCTTCCGGGTTAGAGTCCCGCACCTTGAAAGCGGCAGCTCTACCCTTTAGCTCAGTGCGAATGTTGCCTGTAATCCATGGCTGCTGGTTGGGGTATGTACGTACAGTCACTGTGGGGACGACGTCCTCGTTGCACTTATTGATAAAGCCAGTGACTGATGTGGTATACTCCTCAATGCAATCGGAAGAATCCCGGAACATGTTCCAGTCTGTGATAGCAAAACAGTCCCGTAGTTAAGCATCTGCTTCATCTGACCACTTTTTATAGACCGAGTCACTGGTGCTTCCTGCTTTAATTTTTGCTTGTAAGCAGGAATCAGGAGGAGAGAGTTGTGGTCGGATTTACCCAATGGAGGGCGAGGGAGAGCTTTGTACGCGTCTCTGTGTGTGGAGTACAGGTACAGAATTTTTTTCCCTCTGGTTGCACATGAAATTTGGTAGAACTGATTTAAGTTTCCCTGCATTAAAGTCTCCGGCCACTAGGAGCGAGTGGTTTCCTGTTTGCTTAATTCCTTATACAGCTGGCTGAGTGCGGTCTTAGTGCCAGCATCTGTCTGTGGTGGTAAATAAACAGCCACGAAATGTATAGATGAAAACTCTTTTGGCAAATAGTGTTGTCTGCAGTTTATCATAAGATACTCTACTTCAGGCGAGCAAAATCTAGAGACTTCCTTAGATTTCGTGCACCAGCTGATGTTTACAAATATCCCCCCCCCCCCCCCCCCCCCCCCTTGTCTTACCGCGGAGTGTGCTGTTCTATCTAGCCAGTGCAGCGTATATCCCCGCTAGCTGAATATCCATGTCATCATTCAGCCACGATTCCATGAAACATAAGATGTTCGAGTTTTTGATGTCCCGTTGGTAGGATATTCGTGACCGTACCTCAACTGTTCATCTCGTGAAAATCTCCCTTGTATCTGGTTTTTATCACATACAATTTGATCCGCATAAATACCCCTTCGAACAAATCAATCTTGTTATAGAATCTGAGACAGTGATCCCGTTTAACCATCAATCCATCTGCAATCTAATACGTACAGGCAATGCATTACCATGGCTACACCTGGAAGTGTGTCAGGTCCTTTTAGACTTCAGTGCCTTACAACGGCCCTGTGTGTCCATGTGAACACTGATGTAAGTCAGGTGTGTGAACCAGGGCCTAGGGCATCTGTAATAATAGCGCCATGGTATTGTCAACCTGCCTGTGTAGTGGGAGGAAGGAGTGTCAGCTTTCTTCCCTTGTGACACTGGAGGGACCTCACAGGAATGAAGAATTTGAGGGGACAAGGTAAACAGGACACGGATATATGCAAATAAAAAATATTTATATAAAAAATATATTATGAGGCCAGTTTTGTCCTGCACGCACGCACGCACGCACGCACGCGGCACACACACACACACAGACACACAGACAGACAGACAGACAGACAGACAGACAGACA
Source organism: Salvelinus namaycush (assembly GCF_016432855.1). Classification (NCBI taxonomy): domain Eukaryota; kingdom Metazoa; phylum Chordata; class Actinopteri; order Salmoniformes; family Salmonidae; genus Salvelinus; species Salvelinus namaycush. Next base: position 32,247,147 of record NC_052318.1, on the reverse strand, counting down.
GACAGACAGACAGACAGACAGACAGACAGACAGACAGACAGACAGACAGACCTCTAAACAGTTCTCGAGCGATCAACTGAAATTAGAGGTAAGAATACAATAAAATGCCAAGCCCAGTCATTCTCATGGCTGGGCTGGCTGCAGATCAATGGCAGTTAGTCTAGCGTGGGAACACACTATGCAAAACCCAAGTTTGACGTAGAAACATTCTTCAGTCAATATCAGCATGCCACTACAAAGGCTGCTTAGCTAAGTGATCTCTTAGACATTTACCATATGTTTTGATGTTATACTGATGTTACCTCAGGCAGGTTGCCTAAAGACAAATAGTGATACAATTTGAAGGCATTCCAGATTGTGTTTTTATAAAAGAGTAGACTACATGTTTGTACCTGACAAGACATGTTTAGTAACTTTATGCCAGGTATTCAGATCCAACTCTGCTTTTAGTGAAAACAGAAAAAGATCTATCTAACCAGATAACTAACTACTGAAATGCTCCATCTAACTCAGCAAAAAATTACTCATTTGTTTAACATTTCCATGGCTCAATGTCCTCATGGATTTATTCCAACTGGGTTGCATATTGCAATACTGTAGTAATAAAATATTAAAAGATTTACTGCTGTAGTGCAGATGATGGGCAGATGTGTAAAGAGGCAGAAAATGACACAGTGAAGAGTAGAAATAGGTCAGTGAGTGGGGGGTGTAAACAGCCCAGGAGTATATACTCTAAGACGGGGCTATTCAAACCCAGGCCTCCAGGTCCACACAACTGCTGTCAAATATTTGCTAATTCATTCAGGAAGCACTCATCTGTTGCAGGGGCGGCACAACTTTTTTGGGACAGGGGGTGCAGGGGAAACATGTTTTTTAAGCCTCATTTAGATATCTTTCTGCTTATAATTACAGACATTTGGTAGGCTATTTGTAAGTCCACATGTTGCGCTAGAACAGAGGTTTTCAAACTGGGGTCCGCGGACCCCTAAAGGTACTGCAGGGGTTCCGCAAATGTTTTTTTGTTTTTTTGGGGGGGGGAGGGGGGGGTGATATATTTCACATGTGAAAAAATATTTATTTTATGAATATCACCAGCTGCAACAAAATACCATCGTGGATACCATTTTTATGTCTCTGCATCCAGTATGAAGGAAGTAATAGGTCGTTTCATGAGGCAATGCTAACTAGCGCAATGACTGAAAGTATAAAGGAACAGTTAGCATGCTATTCGTGCTCATCAGACTTGCCAAAATCTCTAACTATCCCTTTAATGTGGAGGAAATTACAGTCATTGGAGCTAATTACAGGTTTATTTTCTGTACATAAGTGCTAATTTTCGAGGTTTGAAAGACTGTTTCAGTGTCAACTTAAATGACCAAAACTAGATAGATGTCACGTTCATTGTATTGAGGAGACCAAGGCGCAGCGTGTTATGAATACATTCTTCTTTTAATGAAGAAAAACACTAAACAAACTAACAAAAACGAACGTGACGCTATATAGAACGAGTGCTGACACAGGCAACCACACATAGACAAGAACCCACAAATACCCAAGGGAAAATGGCAACCTAAATATGATCCCCAATCAGAGACAACGATAAACAGCTGCCTGATTGGGAACCAATTCAGGCCACCATAGACCTACATATGCCTAGACTTACAAACACAACTAGACATACAAAAACCCTAGACAATACAAAACAAGCATACCCATCCTCGTCACACCCTGACCTGACCAAAATAATACAGAAAAACATAGATAACTAAGGTCAGGGCGTGACAGTACCCCCCCCCCCCCCAAAAGGTGCGGACTCCCGACCGCAAACCTGAACTTATAGGGGAGGGTCCGGGTGGGCATCTACCCTTGGTGGCGGCTCTGGTTCTGGACGCCACCCCCCATCTTTACACTGCTCCCTCCGCCTTTGTAGAGCTGAACCGTGGCTCATCGCCGGAGACCCCGGGCTGGGGACCGTCGCTGGAGACCACGGGCTGGGGACCGTCGCTGGAGACCACGGGCTGGGGACCGTCGCTGGAGACCCCGGGCTGGGTCCGTCGCTGGAGATCCCGGACTGGGGACCTTCGCTGGAGCCCCCGGGCTGGGGACCGTCGCTGGAGGCTCCGGACTGGAGATCGTCGCTGGAGTGCTCGGGACTGGAGATCGTCTCTGGAGGCTCCGGACTGTGGCCCGCCGTTGGAGGTTCCGGACTGTGGCCCGTCGTTGGAGGTTCCAGACTGTGGAACGTCGTTGGAGGTTCCGGACTGTGGCCCGTCGTTGGAGGTTCCGGACTGTGGCCCGTCGTTGGAGGTTCCGGACTGTGAAACGTCGCCGGAAGCTCTGGACTGGGTACTGTCGCCGGAAGCTCTGGACTGGGTACCGTCGCCGGAAGCTCTGGACTGGGTACCGTCGCCGGAAGCTCTGGACTGGGTACCGTCGCCGGAAGCTCTGGACTGGGTACCGTCGCCGGAAGCTCTGGACTGGGTACTGTCGCCGGAAGCTCTGGACTGGGTACTGTCGCCGGAAGCTCTGGACTGGGTACTGTCGCAGGAAGCTCTGGACTGGGTACCGTCGCCGGAAGCTCTGGACTGGGTACTGTAGCCGGAAGCTCTGGACTGGGTACTGTCGCCGGAAGCTCTGGACTGGGTACTGTTGTCGGAAGCTCTGGACTATGGAAGCGCACTGGAAGCCTGATGCGTGGTGCCGGAACTGGTGGTACCAGGCTGAGAACACGCACCTCAGGGCGAGTGCGGGGAAGAGGCACAGGCCGTACTGGACTGTGGAGGCGCACTGGAGGCCTGGTGCGTGGTGCCGGAACTGGTGTTACCGGGCTGGGGACACGCACCTTAGGGTGAGTGCGGGGAGGAGGAACAGGACGTACTGGACTCTGGAGGCGCACTGGAGGCCTGGTGCGTGGTGCCGGTATTGGTGGTACCGGGCTGGGGACACGCACCTCAGGGCGAGTGCGGGGAGGAGGCACAGGATTTACTGGACTCTGGAAGCGCACTGGAGGCCTGGTGCGTGGTGCCGGAACTGGTGGTACCGGGCTGGGGACACGCACCTCAGGGCGAGTGCGGGAAGGAGGCACAGGATACACTGGGCCGTGGAGACGCATTGGAGATCCGGAACGTAGAGCTGGCTCAATACGTCCTGGCTGGATGCCCATTCTAGCCCGGCAAATGCAAGGAGCTGGAATAGAGCGCACCAGGCTAAGAATGCAAACTGGAGACACCGTGCGTATCTCTGCATAACATGGTGCCTGACCAGTTACACACTCCCCACGGTAAGCACGAGGAGTTGGCTCAGGTCTCCAACCTGACTCAGCCAATCTCCTCGTGTCCCCCCCCCCCCCCCAAAACATTTCTTGGGCTGCCTCTCGGGCTTCCGTGCTAGCCGTGTCCCCTCATATCGCCACCGTTCCTTCTACGCTGTTTCTACCTGCCTCCATGGCAGAGTCCTGTCGCCTCGGTACTTCTCTTCGTAGTATCGCCGTTCCGCCTTCGCTGCCTCTATCTCCTCCTTAGAAAGGCGATACTCCCCCGGCTGCGTCCAGGGTCCTGCTCCATCCAGTATTTCTTCCCAGGTCCAATTCTCCACAAAGCGCTGTTCCTCCTTTTCACGCTGCTTGAGTCCTTTTTTGGTGGGTTCTTCTGTCACGTTCGTTGTATTGAGGAGACGAAGACGCAGCATGATATGAATACATTCTTCTTTTAATGAAGAAAAACACTAAACAAACTAACAAAGTAACAAAAACGAACGTGAAGCTATATAGAATGAGTGCTGACACAGGCAACTACACATAGACAAGAACCCACAAATACCCAAGGGAAAATGGCAACCTAAATATGATCCCCAATCAGAGACAACGATAAACAGCTGCCTCTGATTGGGAACCAATTCAGGCCACCATAGACCTACATATGCCTAGACTTACAAACACACCTAGACATACAAAAACCCTAGACAATACAAAACGAGCATACCCACCCTCGTCACACCCTGACCTGACCAAAATAATACAGAAAAACATAGATAACTAAGGTCAGGGCATGACAATAGAAACTATATACACTACTGTTCAAAAGTTTGGGGTCATTTAGAAATGTCCTTGTTTTTGAAAGAAAAGCGCATTTTTGTCCATTAAAATAACATAAAATTGATCAGAAATACAGTGTAGTCATTGTTAATGTTGTAAATGACTATTGTAGCTGGACACGACAGATTTTTTATTGAATATCTACATAGACGTACAGTGCCTTGCAAAAGTATTTATCCCCTTCGCGTTTTTCCTATTTTGTTGCATTACAACCAATTACCTTCAGAACTCACATAATTAGTTAAATAAACTCCACCTGTGTACAATCTAAGTGTCACATGATCTGTTACATGATCTCAGTATATATACAGCTGTTCTGAAAGACACCACCAAGCAAGCGGCACCATGAAGACCAAGGAGCTCTCCAAACAGGTCAGGGACAAAGTTGTGGAGAAGTACAGATAAGGTTTGAGGTATAGAAAAGTATCAGAAACTTTGAACATCCCACGGAGCATCATTAAATCCATTATTAAAAAATGGAAAGAATATGGCACCACAACAAACCTGCCAAGAGAAGGCCGCCCACCAAAACTCACGGACCAGGCAAGGAGGGCATTAATTAGAGAGTCAACAAAGACACCAAAGATAACCCTGAAGGAGCTGCAAAGCTCCACAGAAGAGATTGGAGTATCTGTCCATAGAACCACTTTAAGCCGTACACTCCACAGAGCTGGGCTTTACGGAAGAGTGGCCAGAAAGAGCCATTGCTTAAAGAAAAAAATAAGAAAACACGTTTGGTGTTCGTCAAAAGGCATGTGGGAGACTCCCCAAACATATGGAAGAAGGTACTCTGGTCAGATGAGACTAAAATTGAGCTTTTTGGCCATCAAGGAAAAGGCTATCTCTGGCACAAACCCAACACCTCTCATCACCCCGAGAACATCATCCCCACAGTGAAGCATGGTGGTGGCAGCATCATGCTGTGGGGATGTTTTTCATCGGCAGGGACTGGGAAACTGGTCAGAATTGAAGGAATGATGGTTGGTGCTAAATACAGGGAAATTCTTGAGGGAAACCTGTATCAGTCTTCCAGAGATTTGAGACTGGGACAGAGGTTCACCTTCCAGCAGAACAAGTGGTTCACACTCGAGTGGTTTAAGGGGAAACAATTAAATGTCTTGGAATGGCCTAGTCAAAGCCCAGACCTCAATCCAATTGAGAATCTGTGGTATGACTTAAAGATTGCTGTACACGAGCAGGAACCCATCCAACTTGAAGGAGCTGGAGCAGTTTTGCCTTGAAGAATGGGCAAAAATCCCAGTGGCTAGATGTGCCAAGCCTATGGAGACATACCCCAAGAGACTTGCAGCTGTAATTGCTGCAAAAGGTGGCTCTACAAAGTATTGACTTTGGGGGGGTGAATAGTTATGCACGCTCAAGTTTTCTGTTTTTTTTGTCTTATTTCTTGTTTGTTTCACAATAAAAAATAGTTAGCATCTTCAAAGTGGTAGGCATGTTGTGTAAATCAAATGATTTAAAATTCTATTTTAATTCCAGGTTGTAAGGCAATAAAATAGGAAAAATGCCAAGGGGGTGAATACTTTCGCAACCCACTATACAGAGGCCCATTGTCAGCAACCATCACTTCTGTGTTCCAATGGCACGTTGTGTTAGCTAATCCAAGTTTATCATTTTAAAAGGCTAATTGATCATTAGAAAACCCTTTTGCAATTATGTTAGCATAGCTGAAAACTGTTGTTCTGATTAAAGAAGCAATAAACCTGGCCTTCTTTAGACTAGTTGAGTATCTGGAGCATCAGCACTTGTGGGTTCGGTTACAGGCTCAAAATGGCTAGAAACAAAGAACTTTCTTCTGAAAGTCATGTCTACTCTTGTTCTGAGAAATGAAGGCTATTCCATGCAAGAAATTGCCAAGAGACTGAAAATCTCGTACAACGAGGTGTACTACTCCCTTCACAGAACAGCGCAAACTGGCTCTAACCAGAATAGAAAGAGGAGTGGGAGGCCCCGCTGCACAACTGAGCAAGAGGACAAGTACATTAGAGTGTCTAGTTTGAGAAACAGACACCTCACAAGTCCTCAACTGGCAGCTTCATTAAATTGTACCCGCAAAACACCAGTCTCAACGTCAACAGTGAAAAGGCGACTCTGGGATGCTGGCCTTCTAGGCAGTGGCTAAAAGACATCCTCGGTTAGACCACACATGCACATTTTCATGACATTTTAGGACTTTTTGGGAAGTAAAAATGTTTGACCATACTATTTTTCCTAACCCTAACCCTAAACCTAACCCTACCCCTTAACATAACCCTAACCCCAAAAACCATCAACCTAAAGCTTAAAATAGCACTTGAACAAATTCAGGACATGAAAAAAGTCCTGACTTTTAAAAAAGTTTTTGTTATCCGACATTCAGGTGAATTGTTAGTACATTGGAGTCCTGAAAAGGTAGGAAGACAAGCACACACACACACACACTTTTACTTGACCCAAGTATGCTGTGATGATTATTTAACAACAACAATACTGAACAGCAACGAAAGGCAGTCAATGTTTCCAACAGCAAGCTAACATCAACAGCTATAATCATCATGACATCTCTGGCCCAATCAAAGAGAGCTGCTGCCTTCCGACATGAATAAAGGCCGCTGGATAACAGGGTGTGAGCCACCCTAACCTCGCCCAAAGCTTAGCGTTGCATATGACCAGGGACAGCGCAGGTGAACAAAGTTCAACTGCAATATACTGTACTGTACTATATACTCTATTCTACTCTATACTCTGTAATTTATGTTATACCCCTGATGTTACCTCAGGCAGGTTGTATTAAGAGAGATTAACATAAAACCAAATGAATGTTGAAGGCCAAGTTTTAGCTATATGGTCTGGTCTGTGGGTGTGTCTCAGAGGAAGCCTCAGTATAAATTGAATCATATGGATCTGAAATGTGCTCCAAGCCACCACTAGGTCAATATAAAATAGCTGTAATTACAATATGTAAGCGTGTTTGTTCATGTGTAATTAGATTCTTGCATGTGCACTACATAACTGTGCATGTACGCAGGTGTATGTGTGTGTGTGTCTGTGTGAGATAGTGATACACAAGTAAATGCCATGTACAGGTGTTATAGTCTCTCTCACCTCCTCCTCCTCCTCCTCCTCCTCCTCCTCCTCCTCCTCCTCCTCTTCAACACTAGGCTCAGGGCTCTTGATGGGGCTAGACATCTGGCTGAATACAGAAGGGGTTTTCCCATTGACGTTCTGAAGGAGGCAAAACAAAAACAGGCAAAATGTCATTACAGTAAATATATTTACATAGCACTAGAGGTAGTACTTACTATGTAATAAGTGGCGTGTCCAAAGGGGGCCCAGGTCACTTCTGAATATAGTGATAAATTTGACAAAGACACGCACTGACAAGAAGATTCATCAATCTCACCGAAGAAAGCATCAGAGTGAGCAAAACAGTGCCCTCTGACTTAGCTTTGACCAATAAACTTTAATTTGATTTGTATGTGTAGCACATGTTTCTGATGCTATCTGGCCAAAAAGAGTATGACATGTCATATTATTTTTGGACAGACAGTATCTGTAGCCCATGTAGCTGATGCTAAGACAGAGGGCCACTGTTTCCCTCGCTCGTATGCTTTCTCTGGTTAAATAGTTGCAGCCTCTTGCGAATTGAAGGAGAATTATGAATGAAAATTATGAAACACGGGTAGACAAGAATGAGAAATAATTTTATAGGTTTGTTTATTTAAATGTTTTAATTTTGGGGGGGGACTGGCTTCCCTTGGCAGCCATGAATACACGCCACTTGATAGGCTGAATGTCATTACACGTATTGTGTTTGTAATAGATGTCTCTTTCCATTCAAATGGCAGGTGCACAATGCACTGTACAGATGCTGGACTTATTTTGGAGTAGACAAATGTGCCTACTTAACCTACTTTTTGAAGTGATTCATTTGACAATCAGATGAAAACATCCTGACTGTTTGTGTTCCTGACACATTAAAAGCTAATACAGTTAAATTACATGCCTTTACTATAAAGCCCATAAAAAAATCCCATGCACACACACATACAGTGGTTCCTCAATTAAAAGTTTCAAGCTTATGCTGCGACAGTTTGTGGTAGATGGTGGCAGATTGTGGTAAATTGCGTCTTTCTGTCATTGTGCCACACTATCACAAGGGGAAGTTAGAACGCTGATTACGCTTTTTGTTTCTCTCCCTCTAAAATTAGAAAGAAAGAATTCTAAATAACAAATTGGCTTTATTTACCATAGTGTGAAAGAGTGATAGCCCCTCTATATAAAGTGAGTTTCTGAAACACGGAGTCCTTCTTTGCTGATGTGAAGAAGAAACTGAGTGAAAGAGAGTCCAGTGAGGATAGGTTAGTGGAAAAAGGTTGCCCATATTTTCAAGACATGAGCTACTTAATTTATTTTATTTATGAAATGTACTAGTTTAATTAGGCAATGTATTATATTTGTTCAGGCTAGGCCTATTTAGTAGGCTATTTGTCAGCATAAAGCTGAATGACTCAATCATTAGTGGCTTTGGATCAAAATAAATAAGTACCAACATTCTTTCTGATCGTCTTTAATAAAGAAATGTTTTGGCCAAGTCAATCTGCTCATGTTGTATGTGTATGTGTTCAATTAGTTGTGACATTGTGGTTACAATGAAGCATGTAAATCAAATAAATCCTATTCATAATGAATAATCAGATGCATATTTCAAGCTTGTCATTTTTCCTTTAAAAATGTTTGTTTGTTTTTTTAAAATGTTTTTATTATTATTACCCAACAAAATAACATAGATTTATTTAGCCTAATTGTTTTATGACTACAGACAGTAGGCTATTATTCCTATTTTCCTACATTAATAAATTTGTCTTCAAGTCTATTCAGCATTTGGTTAAAAAAATAAACCGTGCCATGAATTAAGAACGATATCTTTTTTCCCCCCCAATAAAATGCGACAAATGGACAACTCAAATCAATTTAAAGAGCCATCTAATATTAGACAACAAATAAATATACTAAAACAATAACTTCAAAAACAGTCTATTCATCACTGGATTACTTCAAATTGCTGTGCAGGAAAAGGATTTTATCCACCGTGCCTGGTCGCAGGTCGCTGGCTTCTCTCTGAAACCAGCTCAATGCACTCTCAATGCACTCTGTAGGTGAACCACACAATTACCAGGACAGTAGGCCTCTCGAAGCGATAGAGGAAATCAACAAGATCCATAAGTAAGGTCCTAGGAGGTAACTCCACCCCCCCCCCCCCCCCCCCCCCCCCCACCCCCCGTAATTCACATTAACATCACAAGATGTCACCAAGTTATTTTCCCAACACTTTTCCTGGCTGACACTGCTCTTGCTCAACAAAAATGTCCTCTGTATCATCACAACCTTTGGAGATGTTTCAACAAAACGATTTTGTGGTAAAATGATCTAATTTCTTGAAATTGTGACAAAGTTGTACATATATTCCAATGAAGTTAAAGCTATATATATATATATTTTTTAAATATACAAGTAGAAAAGCCTTAAGATAAATATTCCACTTGTTTAGAGAATTTTTGGGGGAGAATTTTGGAATAAAGTAGTAATATGTTGGATGAGTGTTTTGGGGGCAACCCCTGGAGGCTAGTTACCCTTTTATGGTTAGGAATGTGTTTCTACCTCTCATTTAGACTATGACTAACCCGGTTAGTGCTAACTTGCTAGCTAGCAACTTCACTAGCAGTAAATGCTAGCCAGCTAGCTAGTTAGCATAAGTTGCTAGGAGTGCTAGTTAGCAACCTTACTACCAGATCGTGACATACTTGCAGTTGTAAATGTTTCCAGTAGGACTAATAGCTTTACTTTACTTTATAACCTTTTAGCTATTTTACACAGCATTTATGTCATATATCTAGATTGCTAGCTACATTTTTAAGAGAGAGCTTTTCAATTGGCATCTCTCCCCCTGTTTTCAGTCACAGGTGGGGACTGGATTAAGTGTGAACAATGCAGGAGGTGGGCTCAAGAGTTGTGCTCCAATTTGACTGGGAAAATATTTATTTGTGACCTATCTACAAATTCAAATTGTGCATTAGCAGAGCATAAGAGAGTTACACTGAATGTATTAGTTATGAGCTATTGTTATAAAATGTTATATTCCAATGTTATTTAATGTTATTAGTTATATTCCATTCCAATATTCCAATGAATTTTTTTATGAATTAAAAACTATTGAAATCCTGAATGCCATGTTTAAGACTGCTGGGATTTAAAATCTTGCAATATTCAAACAATATTTTGTGCAATTGTACATAATGGAGTATATGGAAAATGAACAAAAAAGAAATAATAAATAAAACGTATGTGCAGGTGAGTTAAAAAGAGGGACTTTACATCAAATCTCCTCATAGTGTGGATATTAATTTATTAATTGTGATATGTACAACACCCTTTCCCCCCATATTTTATTTAAATAATTTAAAAAAGAAACTAGACTTTTAAGTATTACTTACTAACGTTTTTCCCAACGTTGCTTTTTTTATGTCAGCAATTAGACATTGTTCTTAGCTAGTAACCCCCTAGTACCCTATTCTTTCACAATAGCTGACCTTATGTTATCCGCAGTTTTGAGTTGCTCTGTCCCATTCCGTGGTGGATAACACCAACTCTTCGTTCATGTAATGTGCTGTAAGGCACAAGTATCCTGTCAAGTGTAATTGGGCCATTGTATTTACCCAAGTTCGGAACCACTCGCCTGCTGATTTTTTTGCTCAATGCAGGACTAGTGCAAGAGAGAGCCTCGGACAGAAATATTCACAACCCCATTCATTTACAAAAGGATAGTTTAATAGCTTGGCTAGGTGTGAAAAATTTAGTTTAGACTACCGATAGACGCTGCGGTCAGTCAGAGTTGATTCCTATCATCACTATGCTTCTGTTCCTGCTTCTGTTGCCTATTTATGTGTTTGTTTAATATCATACTGCAACCGCAAAATGTCGGATGAAGCAATTTCACAAATCCGTCTGTTTTTAAATGTTGCTATGCTGTAATAAAGCATTAGAACAGACTCTCTGGTATTACTTTATTTGGTGTTGTTTACACTGTTCCAAACGGACAGAAACATTATATTGTAATATAACAGCTCCTGTTTGTCATGCAACAGTATCTCTTGTGCTTTTGACAATGACGAAATACCCTTTTCTGTAACTCTACGCCCTCACATCCCTCCCTCCCTTTCCTCACCCTTGTGCGCACGAACCAACGACGTAGCGGATCCCGTTTAAACAATAGAGACACCCCGAATGTCACGGTATGATTCGCACTTTAGATGGCACTTCCAAGTTAATTTACTGCTGCATGCTAATAGCCTTATTTAAATTCCTGACCTTGAATGCAAAAACAGTAACAATACTTTTGGAATTGATTTATGATGTATTTGAACAGGGAAATGTACCAAACCTATGCTGAGTCTTTTAATTCGTTGAACCATCATAATTATATTGAAAAAAATCCACTTTGCATCGATGAAGGTTCAAAATGACATGGCCCCCCTAAACTCCGCCTTGGCCACACCATTCAAAACGGGCGTAATAAATTGCTGTAATGTGTGTTTGTGTTATAGACTTATGTTTGTTTATGTGTAACTCTGTGTTGTTGTCGCACTGCTTTGCTTTATCTTGGCCAGGTCCCAGTTGTATATGAGAACTTGTTCTCAACTGGCCTACCTGGTTAAATAAAGGTTAAATAAAAAAATTAAAAATATTTTTATAAAAAGTTGCTTTATTATAAGGTGTGACAGCTGGTTTGAACTTGACTAGGATTGGCTCACTCCATAACATAAGTACCCTGTGGGATCCAAGACAAGACAACCATTCAGTAAATTATGCTTCATTCATATTTTTCATTTTCTCTGGTGTAGGGTTATACTGGAGCAAATGGTTGCTCCGTTACTACCAAATCACTATCACAAAAAAGCATGTGGCTTTTCCTGTACAGGATTATCAAATGAATGGTTAGGGACAATTACACAGTGGGCAGATTATGATAGACCTGTCTTGTGGACCTGCACTGACATGCTGTTCTCTTTATTTGCTCAGGAATCTTGACCTCCACCAACAAAACCAGCTTAATTTGATGATATCCTTTTCATTGCTTTTTGATTTCTTTAACTTGTTTTGTTTGGTGGATTCTCCGATGGTCCCTATGTGATCATAAGTAGCCTAATAGATGATGCCGAAGTGAACAGTTCTCTACATTCTTAAGATACATTTTATAATATTATTGAATGTTAAATTGTTATACTCTTACAGGCACTAAACCTATTTCTTCACAAAATACATCTTCATCGTACAGTGTATTGTAATAAACTCACCTCTACAATTTGTTCTCGGTAGATGTCTGATTCTTCCAAACTATTTACACGGACCCTCTGGATATTCTGCAAATATACAGGTGACACCATCTGCTGCATAACCTGGGGGGGCTGGTTGACCAGCACAGGTGACACCATCTGCTGCATAACCTGGGGGGGCTGGTTGACCAGCACATACTGCATCTGCTGCTGCTGAATCGCCTGCTGAACTGGCATCAGGTAGCGCACGGTATCGTAGCCATTACCGATGCCATACTGTACCGGAGCAGACGAAACACTCATAGTTCTGTAACCGTCGATGTATTGGCCCGGCGATAGAACTGTGGTGGCTGGGTCCGACGAGACGCTGACGGTCCTGTATGACGTGGAGGTATTCTGAATAGACATCTTGCTGCGAGTGCGAAGAATAAATTCCACCCAGGTTGAAACTTTGGCTAGATAATGAGTGCGCGCGTGCGAACTTTTATCACTAAAATATTGGAGCAGAGTAAACTAACTAGGTCCAGTCTCTGAAATACTGAACTTTGAGAACTGTGAAGGTGTTTTGTGTTGTACTACTACGCAAAAAAAGCATTGGGGGCGGAGATCTATGCAAATGTCCCCCTGACACACATTGATGTTCTCAAATCACAGGGAATGTAGCCTACCTGAAGTCTAGGCAAATGTAAGGTGGGAGGCAACCAACGTCTCTACAGTACGTTCAGTTCGTCTCAACGTTTAGTAACTTAACTGCCTTCTGGGCCACCATAATCACGTTTTTCCAACTGGTCGTTCAGTAGTTTTCGTTGAATTAACGATGCACACCGTTGTTGTTTTTGAAAGCAACCCAAGCCACTTAGATACACTATAAAATGAATTGGTCAACTGTATAATAGTACTCGAACATTAATTCATACACATACTAGTAAGGACCAACACAATAAATAGGTCACTGTATGGATATTAATATGATTTATTCCAGCTGGTTCCAGGTATTAACCTGTATGCTACTACCACCTATTTTTGGGAAATCTGTCCCTCTATAGAATATAATGCATATGTCATCAATACTTTGAGCTGCGGTAGGGTTAGGCCATTGTTTTTGTGCACATTCTAATAAAGATGTCATTTCCTTCTCACTTGATTACTCAACTGTCCACGCTGGTGTTGGGTGCTTAAAAATAAATACAATTCATTTTATTTAGGCGTGTACATTTAATCAAGTTATTTATACAAAGCCAAATCAAATCTTTCATTGAAAATAGTTTACACAGTTAACCAACTAAACATTCAATTGACTAAACAAGCAAGATGATATTTGATTGCAAATACAGTTTTAAAATCAACAGACTTTTGACCAAAGTGCAAATGACCAGGTAATGACAGGCTGAAATATTTGACAGAGACCAAACAGTGTTTCAGCCAGCTGAGTCACACAGCAATAGAGAATATAACCATGAAAAACAGAAATAAATAAGATAGCCGTCAAAATATAACAATACAGCAAGGCAAGTCTAAGCAGTCAAAAAGGTAACAACATTGTACTGTCATTTTCTATTTTCATAATAGAAAGACAGGACGATGAAGATAAAGCCTATACTGGATTCGGGGTTGGGGTCAATTCTCAAATTCCAATACAATGATAGAAAAAAATCCTAATTTGAAAATGGATTCTATTCTTGAATTTGAAGTTAAAATCACTCCATGAATTGACAACTGAAAATGATCACCCAAGCATGTATTAATATATACCAAAGTAATAATCAATTTGTGGTTGACAGCAAAATGCAGCTGGAGCCAATGAAAACAATAATTGTCCAATAAATCATAAAAAACAGCAGCAATGTTGTTCCTAAGCTAGACATGCTCACATACTGTAAGTAAAAGCATGCAGTAAGCCCTGCCAAGTGTTTAAACAGGAATGAGAGAAAAAGTACATAACATACTCTGCATTGCTGAGTAAAGGGGCAACAGGTTCAAGACTTCAATAATGTGTTTTGTTAAGTTCATATGGGAAAACATGATCATGCAATTTAAATTAAAAAAAAAATAGATAATGCTTTGGAAAGAAATTCAATAAAAGTTACTCGTAAAGTACTTTCTGATTCTCTGTGGGGAAAAAAAGTGTATTACATCATTGTAAAGACACATAGATAAAAGCTAAAAAGCTTGACTGCTCAGTAATGCATGACTGCTGAAACAACATATTAAGCAACAAAACTAGTAATTCTAATAAAAATCAACATGGCCATGGGACATGAGGCAGAGGTGCAGAATCAGGCATCATATAAATTATAAACATGATCATGAAAGTAAAGTATAAGGCCTGAGTAAGAATGTAACAGTACAGTTCTCCTGATACTTTGGCAACTGACGTACTCAGACGGCGCTTTGCAACAGTGGTCCAATAAAGTACAGTTACAGTACAGAACATGCACACTTTGGCACAACAGCCCCCACATCCTAGTCCATTCAGGGCTTTACTCAAAGCTCAAAATAAAAATTCAAAGCAGATTCTCTAAAGTATCTCTGTACATACATTTACATAATGTACACTGAACAAAAATATAAACGCAACATGTAACGTGTTGGTCCCATGTTTCATGAGCTGAAAGAAAAGATCCCAGAAATGTTCCATACGCACAAGAAGCTTATTTCTCTCATATTTTGTGCACAAATTTGTTTACATCCCTGTTAGTGAGCATGTTATCCTTTGTCAAGATAATCCATCCACCTGACAGGTGTGGCATATCAAGAAGCTGATTAAACAGCATTATCATTACACCGGTGCACCTTGTGCTGGGGACAATAAAATGTGCAGTTGTGTCACACACCACAATGCTACAGATGTCTCAAGTTGAGGGAGCATGCAATTGGCATGCTGACATCAGGAATATCCATGAGAGCTGTTGCCAGATAATTTAATATTAATTTCTCTACCATAAGCCGCCTCCGTCACTTTAGAGACTCATTCTGATTGGCTGGGCCTGGCTCCCAAGTGGGTGGGCCTATGCCCTCCCAGGCCCACCCATGGCTGCGCCCCTGCCCAGTCATGTGAAATCCATATATTAGGGCAATAATTAATTTATTTCAATTGACTGATTTCCATACAGTTGAAGTCGGAAGTTTACATACACCTTAGCCAAATACATTTAAACTCAGTTTTCACAATTCCTGACATTTAATCCTAGTACAAATTCCCTGTCTTAGGTCAGTTAGGATCACCACTTTATTTTGAAGAATGTGAAATGTCAGAATAATAGTAGAGAGAATTATTTATTTCAGCTTTTATTTCTTTCATCACATTCCCAGTGGTTCAGAAGTTTACATGCACTCAATTAGTATTTGGTAGCATCGCCTTTAAATTGTTTAACTTAGGTCAAACGTTTTGGGTAGCCTTCCACAAGCTCCCCACAATAAGTTGGGTGAATGTTGGCCCATTCCTCCTGACAGAGCTGGTGTAACGGAGTCAGGTTTGTAGGCCTCCTAACTCACACACGCTTTTTCAGTTCTGCCCACAACTGTTCTATAGGATTGAGGTCAGGGCTTTGTCATGGCCACTCCAATACCTTGACTTTGTTGTCCTTAAGTAATTTTGCCACAACTTTGGAAGTATGCTTGGGGTCATTGTCCGTTTGGAAGACCCATTTGCGACCAAGCATTAACTTTAGAAATTGCTTGCAAGGATGACCCAGACTTGTGGAGGTCTACAATTTTTTTGAGGTCTTGGCTGATTTATTTGGATTTTCCCATGATGTCAAGCAAAGAGGCACTGAGTTTGAAGGTAGGCCTTGAAAGACATCCACAGGTACACCTCCAATTGACTCAAATTATGTCAATTAGCCTATCAGAATCTTCTAAAGCCATGACATCATTTTCTGGAATTTTCCAAGCTGTTTAAAAGGCACAGTCAACTTAGTGTATATAAACCTCTGACCCATTGGAATTGTGATAGTGAGTTATAAGTGAAATAATCTGTCTGTAAACAATTGTTGGAAAGATGACTTGTGTCATGCACAAAGTAGATTTCCTAACCAGACTTGCCAAAACTATAGTTTGTTAACAAGAAATTAGTGGAGTAGTTGAAAAACGAGTTTTCATGACTCCAACCTAAGTGTATGTAAACTTCCAACTTCAACTGTACCTCAGCAAAATCTTTGAAATTGTTGCATGTTGTTAATATTTTTGTTCAGTATACTTTCATGGGAATCACCATGACAACCAGGCAGGTCCCAGAAAGTGTTTCCATTCCTGTGCATGTTTAGTGTTCCAGACAACAGCAGACACCTCTACTTCACACAAAGGGGTTGTGGTGAAATGTACAGAACGCAAAGTCACTCTCCGGGTACCCAATAGAGGCTTTGGTTCAACATTGGACTAAATTCCCATCTCATCTTACTAACCATACATATAGTCTCCCCACATTAAAAAAATACTAGTTTACTATAGAATACTGCAGTACTTACTATAGAATTCTGTAGTAAACTATAGTATACGATACTACACTGCAGTATACTTTAATCATTTGTAATACTTACTATAGAATATTTTAGTATAATGTAAAATACTATAGTAAATACTACAGTATACTATAAACCACAAAAACACGGCACTAAATATTACAGTAATGTCAGCAAAACTACAGTAAAGGCAGCAAAAACACTACAATGTATTTTAACCATAGTATATTATTTTTTCATGTGGGTCACCGTTGTCCTGAGTTCCTCTAACAGACTAAGCAGCACCTACTGTAACCTTTACTTACCCAGGTAAGTCATTGAGAATAAATTGTCTGACAATAACAACTCGGTTAACCTGCCAGGCATCGCATCCTCTTCTAGCTAGCCCTGCCCAAAACATTGAAGACATTATTTAAACGTCAGATCAGACAGGCAAAACCCCAATCCTATACATTTAACAGCCATTGTCTTTTTCTTGCACATCCCATGCAGTATAGAGATGCGTTTAAAAAACTAGTCAGACACAATCAGAGGCCTATTCCACATCCCTAAAAAAGCTCAAGTAGATCTCCAGTTACCGTTCCGCCTAGGATAGTCCTCCTCCTTTTCCCACAAGCTCACTTTAAAATGGTAGCAAGCTGGCAGTCAGCGTACCTAGCTAATACCTTATGGTCCAAACGGGCTTCCGTCCTCAGCTACAATCCTAAGCTTTAGCTGCCAGGAGTGGCATCAAGGATGCTTAATGAGTATGAGGAAGTGCTTAAAAAAAAACTAACATGAAAAATTGTATAAAAAAAATATATATTATTAAAAGTTCAAATAAAACTTAGATGAGCATGCACATACAGATTGTGTGACGAGGGAGGGATTGTGAATGAAACGAAGACAAAGGGCTGGGGTGTTTCCCGCGCTCTGATACACTCTGGTCCGACGGAGTGTCCACTCCCTGTTCAACTATAAGGGGAGTTTCTTCAGCTGCTCAAACGTGATGAAGAACTAAAGAGCTCTAGTTAAGGACAACACTTGGTGGCAGCCCTGAAGCATAATCATGACATTGTCTGTGCCCATACAAAAATCACAATACTTATAAGACTTCACTAAATACAATTTACGTTTTGTATGGTATTATACAATATCACTGTAAACATAACAAGGTTCCTCCTTGCATATTTTGCTTCAGTGTAAGTATTTGGCACCCTCTACTGGTAGCCAAGGAGAAAGGAGACAGGACTGCCATTACACAAGCTGTATACCTGATAACAGCTCTCCGTTCCACTCTGCTGTTCTCTCGGAACCTCTGAGCAACAATAGGGTGATAGAATTAGAACATGCTCTAGTTCCCAAAGGGAGATCACCTCAACAACAAACTGACAACTTGTCCTGCAATGCTGAAGTCCACCTACTTTTACCAGGAATGGTTCTCGGATGTCTAAAATACTCAATATGACCTGATGCAAAACTGAACTGACCTAATAGAATGCAGAGAGACAGAGTTCAGATGACTCAGTTATTTGGATAATAGTGCTGGCAACACAGTGGGTTTGAACTTTGATTCCAGTGATGGAAAGGATACAATGATGTTCCATGGCCCCAGACGCAGCCAGTTGGGCCAGAAGCCCTTGTAGAGGGCAAAGAATCCTTCGTTCTTCCAGGTCTGCATCAATCCGTCCAGCGTGCCTTTATACATGGGGTTCCCTGACAGCACTCGCTGGTTCATCATACGCGTCCGCACCACGTCCACTGGGTTGGAGGCTAGCGCCCCCGCCAGGCCACACGTAAAACTGGAACTGCAGGCAGAGAGACCGATGTGGGAGAAGCCAGAGGATCAGGTGTATAATATGCACACTCACTGTTAGGTTTTCTATTATCTTTCTCAGAGAATATGCCGGTACATTATGAATAACAAAAATTATATATTTATATGCATTTTACAATATTGATGTCTAAACTCACATAAAGTGTGTGAGTATGGTGTCTCCCATGGTGCCAGACTTGATGAGGTGCTTCTTAGTGATGTCATAGACAGGAAGCTCCACTCCCACTACGATGGCTGCCCGCTGAGCTGTAGGGATGACGCCCTGAGGATGACAACAGTATAAATACAACAACCCGAGAGTACCAGTCACTCAACGGTCTTCAGATGGCCAAAAATAAATACACTCACTGGTCTCAATCTTACAAAACAACAAAGCTCTTCCATGAAAATAAAAAACACAAAAAAATATTGATGACAGATCAGAGCCACTGTTTGATAGTTTGTGACCAAGAGGGCACCACTCACCCTCCACAGGCCACGGGTTCCCTCTGTCTGGTAGATGTTTATGAAGTTCGACATCATGCTGCCTTGTAACAGACTGCCCTGGGCCTGCATGCGGATCTGAACACAATATAGAAAATCAGGATCTGCGTTCAGCAGGGCAAAACGTTGTGAGACGTTCAGATTATGAGATGCCTCAAACATGCCACTGACACAAAAAGGAGTCCCGTCAGTTCTATTCATGACATTACTATCTGCAATGTCCAGTATCTAGATCTTTCAACTATCTACATGTTTTTCACCTTGACAACATCAGTGGGGTTGGCCAGAGAGGAGGACAGGACTCCAGACACCACTCCACAGAACACATTGATCACCATAGTCTCATCTGTCAGGGAAAAGAAAGTACAGCCGGTTACTTCTCCACATCAAACACACAAAGACAGAGAGAAATTCTAGAAAGACAGAGGTAGGTGCAACGTAAAACAAGTGGCTATAATTCTGAACAAGAGACTTTCAAATGATCATTTAGAGGTGAACATGAAATCTAAAAGGTCGACAAACATGCAGTAATCAACTCCAGACAGAAAGTCATGAGAATTAGAAAGCCATTAACCTATTCATTACAGCATAATAAAGAATGACTACTAACTAGAACCCTCTGCAATTTGGATTTGTCACCATTCAAAACATACTACTGTAATATTGTTATTGTATTGAAATTGCACCCTGCCCCTCTTACAGCACACAGTTTGAAATGGAATGGGGACCATGATTTATTTATTAGTGATTATGACAGTTGGGGTTAAGACAAGAAACAATGACCATTATAAGTCACCAGGTAAACAAAACAAATCTACAGTGGAAGTAAGTGAGACAGAGGAGTAGGAAAGAAATGATGGATTAAGTTTAGATCAATAGTTACAGTGAAACCTTGATCAATGTGACCAAGAGTTAGTGTGGTCCTGGTGCCGTTCATTATGGCAGGAGAACGGGCGCTGGATCCCCCCGCCCAACCACCACACCAGGCAAACCACAGCCTGTACCAAAAATAAGCATTCAAAACACATTCGCACAACCTGGCAGAGTGAGGCATACAGAGTGAAGAAGCACAACAGCAGCAGAGGAGAGGTCTTCTCTTCACAACACAATCACAGATAACGCAGTCCCCATTCCAGAACTTATTTGGCCGGATCCAGTACCTCTCGTGGCATGAAAAATAATTGTCACTTTTTGCAATATAAAAATTCAAATAAAAAGTGTTCAAAGAATTACTGCTGTCTGTTCAGAAAGAAATGAAATAATTCAGAATAGCCTACTACACAATGAGAAGCCCTATAATTTTGCCACATAGGACCAATAGCTTCTTTAAAAAATATTGCCTAGCTGTCTGCTGATTGTGTGTAGCCTAATAAGGCATAGCCTAATCAGGAACGCACGGCAAATCTGTCAGTGAATAGCATGCATACAAATAAGGGCTTTCCAAAAATATTTCAAATACAATTGCGGAATAACACAGGTTGGAAAGCAAATGGCTCCTGCTGAACAGAGAAGACTAATCTGTCTGCTGTAGACTACCAAAATATCTGATCAACTTCCAAATAGTGTTTTACAAAGTAGTATGACAGGGATAAGATTTAGGCACGAACACATTGGCCATCACCGGCAAGTAAGCTGCACATCACTGGGTGAGCATGGAAAGCATTTTTAGGACTATAATTTCCTCCTCATATTGTAGCCTACAATATGTGTATCTCCATATGCCTAGGCTATTGATGGATTCAAGACAAGGTTGTTTTTATTGATCTCAGATTCTCAGTTTGTCAGTGTCTAAGTAGCCTGTCATTTCCATCATCTGTGCGGTGTTAAAAAAACATTGTCCAGTCATGTAACATGACGTAGAACTGCATGACGTGTTTATAAAAAGGCCACATTTTTCCCAGACCCTAGGCAACAACAAAAAACACCCATGTGTGAAATTTATGGAAGTGCCTTTACTCTACTGCTCTATGCCAATACGCAAATGCAATTATACGCAGTCCTCCCCAGGGCAGCTCCCTCTCGTGCTCACTTTTTGTTCCGGCACCTCCCGATTTACAAATGAACCACTGCCTTAAGTCTCAGATAAATCAGTGTGTCAACCCCTCTACTAACTAGGTAATCTCTTCAAACTCCGTTTGGTTCCGTTTCTCTGTCTACTGCAAAGGTTCAAATAATCCTGTAATTGTTTGTGCAGTAAATACTCAGTCTCTCAGTAGAGATTGCTTCCTGTGATATGGGAATACATGTTGGCGCCGGTTAATGTAATGCAAACCTATTAATAGACAACTGATGAGATTTGTTCCCTGTTGCATTAAAGGCTCCCAGTCTCCTGTTTATATTGGCCATTAGTGACGGCAGTTAGGCACTCTCGGTCTGTGTTTTCAGACATCTGCGTCAATGCAGGTTGTCCAGACAGGTATTTAACTGGTTTTCCCAAACTGTTATTTTTGCTGATGACAGTATGAGAAAACGCCCTGTAAGCTCTACTGGAAAGCCTAGAGACAAAACAAAAAACACTGATCTTCAGAAGAAGCAACGCAATGGTCCATTTCAAAATTACAGGCTTTATTTAAACCCCTGTTGATTGTTTGTGTGTGCAAATTAACAGTATGGTGAAGTCACAAGTACTGACTGATGTCCCCTCTACCCTTTCAGGTTGGCCAGCTAACTTCTTCCCTCTCTTCCCTCCAAACTCCCACTCCACACATGGCTGTAAAAGGGTGACTTTATTGTCCTGCCCTGGTATGACTGTTGGTAAGGTCAGTCCGTCACATGAATTTGGCTGGGACATGCAGTTCAGTACTCATACAAAAGGGTCGCCAGATTTCATGTGCATGTCTGAGATCCTTGACATTATAAACAACTGAAGTTAAATAATTCTGAGGGCAAAAGTAGATGCCACAAGATATGACCAAACCTCATGTGTGACCCACAACCACCACCCCACACAGTCATTCTCTCATTACTACTGATTTCTTGCCACTAATGATGCTTCCAGATTTATGCCCAGTTTTTATACAACATGCTAAAAGTCTATACAGTTGTAGAAGGCACTAGGCAAACAAGAGAGTACCTTATTACAGAACCTTGCCATTGCCTATGACAGCACTATATATGCAATGCATTGTTGCTTAAAACAGCTGTCAGGGACATACCATAGATGGATGTTTAGGGCAAAAAAATAAAAAATTTAACATGAAAGGGCATACAGAGAAAATGATGTGAGATAGAAAGCACTGGGGAGTCATTGAAACCCACCTTCCGGATGGGTCACAAATAACCTCTTGAGTGTGTTGTAGGTCCCGATCTTGATGGTCCCGTAGGAGGCTTGCCTCAGGAGAGCTGGGGAGATGCTGCACAGAGAAAGACAGGAGTCATTTCGGGGAGTGTCAATTTTATGAACAAGTGAAGAGCTTTTTGCCTAACGTTCACACCCCATTAGCTTGCCATCAGGACTGTCAAGATGTTGGCAGACATTTGTATTTTGCCTGGGAAGCTTGGTTCCCTGCAACTCTCTTGCAAATTGAACTATCGACTATTGCTGTTATCACATTGGTCACTCCGCTCTCAGATACTCTAGAAACAAACAGGTATTTCTAAGGCTGTCCCCTAATGAAAACCACAGCCAAGAAGAGCGTTTCCCCCCAGGGAAAGCACCTGCCAACTTTCCTTGTAAAAAGTCACGCTCTCACATACAAGACCAGACTTCATTTCAGTAGCTTAGAGATCAATAGTTGAGAATGAGAGAAGGTTCTATTAGAGAGGCTTGAGGTTAATTGATAGTGGAGCAGGTTTATATGATAATGATCTAACTAAGAAGAAAAATATTCTGTTCAATTGCGTGTTCTACAATGGTAGAAATGCATCTCTTGGACACAGTGTATGCTTGCTAATTAAACATTTGTTGAAAAGTGCACCCCTTTAGCCACAGACCTTCGTCAAAGCATGACTTTTCAAAAACAAATGTTCAATTTGCAAGTATAATACAGAGCGTAGGAGTCTCTTGTACCATTTTTCAGTTGTTGCTTCTGCTATGCACTTTTGATTGAAGACAGGGATGGGCAACTTTAATGGTGGTGGGGGTCACAAAAAAATCAGAACTCATCATGGGATGCGGGTCTGCTTACCCACATCCATACCCTCACATGCAGTCAGAGCTGGCCCTAGACTTTCGGGCCATAGCCAAAGAAAATGTTTGTTTGAAATTTCCTGCAATTCTACACATTTTGCCACGGGGTGTAGAGAATTGTTATTCCCTGACCTAAGCCTCTTGTAAGCCTGTCTGAGAACCCAGACCTGGACATTGTGTCCTGGATGTTGACACACTCAGACCAAGATGTTGAGCTGACCTGAGTTGATTGGCTCTCTTGCAGTAGTCCTGTAATGTCATCCTGTGCATACCATCAATGGATCACATATTTTGTTTTGTCTGTAAAAACATTTGCCATGTCACGGAAGGGAACAATTTGCAACAATTCTCCTAGTCACCTACACTGACATTATCAATTCTGATAAACTGCAGAAGATTACACTTCTGGCATTTCTTCTTCCTCATCTGTTTCACTGGTAGGGTTGGGTGGTATCTAGATTTTCATATCGTCATACCATCCTTCTCTCATACTGGGATATACGGTATTACCGGCTTAGTACAAAAGGGGGCATTAGGAAATGTAGCTGGCTACATTCTTTCTATTATAAACATTAGAAATATGATTGCCATGCATTGTTTACTGCAAAAAATACATTGCTTTTTCACTGTAAGCTCATTTAGGCCTACGTACGAGGCTGCCAGCCAATTAGTGCTGCCCTTCTGTTGTCATCTGATGAAAACAAAGCTATTTTCTGCCGAATGTGTTACACTAATATATTTTCTGTGAAGAAAAATTACATTTGCACGTCCCTGATCATGCTACTGAAAAAAATAAAAATAAAAACATTAACTTTCAATATAAGACACGACCCATCAATACACAGCTCCCTACCAGCTCCCGCTTTCTCACGTTATGCTATTTACATACCAACACGTGACTGGCTCAACTGTTCTGGGGAACCACAGTAAGTTTCATAATGTAAAATAACGTGACAGGTAAAATGAAGATCGCGATTTGCTTTATGTCCTAAAGTACTGCACAAGTTGACTGCAGGTATTTACTTAAAAAGTAGCTACAAATATTAAAATGTATTGACAAAAGACTTACTCAAAAATGTAAAGTAGCTTATTTTCACCTACACACAGGGGAGGAACCAGAAAAACCAGACTGCTGGAAATCTTTGCGTATTGGTTATTATCAGTAAAAAATATATATATATATAAAATTTGCCCCGGGCAAAAGGGAAACCCTTAATGTCAATCCCTGCCCAAACGGGAATATGTTCTACCATCCATAGCACACCATATCAAATACTGTAATATGTTGTTTTTCCCCCCCATAGTGTATAGGCTAACATGTGTAAACCATATTATTTTGGTCACCCAGAGTACAGTGCCTTGATGCCCTCCTCCTTGCCGATCTTAAACAGGGCGTGGAACATGCCCCGGTAGCGCACCTCCATGTACTGGGACTGGCCCTGCACCTGCAGCCGCGTCTTAGTCAGGTCTATGGGGAACGTACCTGAGGGGAGAACAACCAACAACAGCATGACAACATTGTTAAGTTCAGAGATCACTGGTAGTATTTAAATGAAATGACAAAGTGACCCCTCAGTAACTAAGATCAGATAATAGTATCTCAATGCAATGAGGTGGACTAACAATGCAGTGAATGCAATGCAAATCAATGTGATGCTTTCACAAAGTAGGTGTTGCATTGTTTCGCTTTTTTCTAAGGAGGTGAAATATAATCTGTTAGTTTATCTAAGAGGTTACACAAGTAAATATAGAATTGCACACAATTGCGTCTCTGTAGATCTACTCCAATGGAGTAGATCATCATTAATAATTGTATGTAGCATCCATAATATAGGGCCATCGACATCACTCAAGAAGACTGCTGCAAATCTCTGAGTGCTTCTCAATGCAGCTAAACATGAGTCTTAAATGTGTGTGGGAACAAAATAATGAAAAAAATGCATGATTAAAATAAATTAGTCTGAACAGGTTTTGGTGCATCACGTACCAAATTCTGCGACAATCGAAGCCATCCCTCCGTAGATGAACGGTTTCCAGTTCAGGTTGGCCATTTCGGTGGCGGCCGCTTCTACCTGATCGAGCCCCGCTAAAAACAACAGGCCGCCGAGATACAAATAAATAAATTGTTGTAATCGTACATCATATAACATTGTGCTACCTGATCTAATTACTCCCCGAGATCTCATAAAATCAGCGTCACATAATATTGCGCCGGAAAGGATACCCTCTTGTCAAAGATTCATTAAAGAGCCATCGCAAATGTTGGGAATTTCTATTGGCTGCAATTTAAGTCAATCGAATTTTAAAGCATTTCAATTGGCTTTGGTTGCTACATTCCCCGCCCGCACCACTGTGTGTAATGTTAACGTGAGTGACAGCAATGTCGTTCAGTATTTTCACCCCGAGATGACACAATATGTTATTATCTGATTATTACGCTAGCACCAGTTAACACGTAAAAAATATAGAGGGGAGTCACCGTCATCTGAAATATCAGTCAACTCAACGGAATTTTGTGAACCAGTTGGCCTGAGCCTGCCGGCAGCGCTGCATGTTAGCATTACTCAAACAAACAACCAGCTGGCTAACTAGCTAACAGTTCTATCAATCATTTAGAAAACCCTCAACAAAGCGCAGAACCATATAATGACAACTACCTGTAAAGTGAATAAAAGTCGTGCTCTGTTATTTTATTTTGGATCTCATATCATCGACGTCAAGTGGGTTAACTCAATAAAAAGAAAACATCACAAAAGTTATCCGGCTACGTAGCTTTCCATTTCTAGTGCACTTACGCCGAAACAGGAACTGAGGCACCGGAAGTTTCTTCTTTTCGGTGGGGTTTATCGGCAGTTGGCATCTAACGTTATGGTGCATTACCGCCACTTACTGTATTGGAGTGTGGGCCAGAGACAGGGAGAAACTAAATCCTACCTGCCAGCCCCGTTTCTCTTAAAAAAAGATCACAACTACAGGAGGTTGGTGGCACCTTAATGTGGGAGAACAGGCTCGTGGTAATGACTGGAGCAGAATTAGTCGAATTCCATTTGCTCCGTTCCAGCCATTATTATGAGTTGTCCTCCCCTCAGCAGCCTCCACTGAATCTACTCAATATACTCTTTAAACTAATTTACTGTATCCCCTTCTCCCTCATACTAGATCTCAGCCAATATCTTTCCCTCTCATATTGCCCACACTGTATACATGCTCCACTGTCTCTGTTTCCTGGGAAAACTTTCCTGTTGGATGCTTTCCTATCACATTCAAAGTCTTATTCAACCCACCCTTAATCTTGTAACAATAGCCTCCTCTCTTCCGTCCCTCCCTGACTTTCCTCTATACTTGAAATAAATGCCTGCCCTTAGTATCTCTATTCCACTGCTCCTGCCATCTCTACACCATCACTGTCCATATCAAGCTTGTTGCCTCTGCCTTGCTCATTGAAACTACAACAACAACATCCCCACTACTAAGTGCTTGTTTAGTCAGTACATCAACTTGCCACACCACATTCCTGCATTACAAATGCTGACCCAGTACGTTCTGCCCTTGGATCTTTTGATCTGTGTAAATTATCTGTGTAAATGGCCACAAAATCCTGATACACAGTATTCAGACGTCTATTAAACAAACCAGACGGATCAACACCCTCCCTATCTTTCGGTAGGCTCTCCAACACTTCTAGATCAACTACTGGAGGCGGGAGTAGCCATGGTGGATTTACCAGAATAGCTACCATTGGACTAAACTCCCTTCCTTACAGTCTCATCTCCCTCGCCTGGGTACTACCCACCCACCCAAAGCCTGTGTTGGTCCTCGCTCATGTTCCCAGCATGCCTGTAAAATCCCTTTCGCAGGATGAGATACCCCATGTCACCGTAGGTTGACCCAATAATTAATTGCCAGTTACTGTATCATAATCTGCAAAGGCAAATCCCCCATCTCAACCTGTAGTGCAGACACTGGGGAGATCCAAAACACCCCACTACATATTCTGAGTCCTTGCCTCTGTATGACATCTAGCCTTTTCAATGAGGTCCGGGCTGCCAAACCATACACTATACTGCCATAGTCTATTACAGACAGTGATGGAAAAAGTACCCATTTATAATACTTGAGTAAAAGTAAAGATACCTTAATAGAACCTCGTAGGGATCCCTTCACCCCCATTCCCGCTCAGATCCCGTTAACGGGATTGATTTGACAACATCCAGTGAAATTGCATTGTGCCAAATTCAAAAACAGAAATACTCATAATAAGAATTCATTAAACATACAAGTGTTGTACATCAAAATACAGTTTAACTTCTTGTTAATCCAGCCACAGTGTCAGATTTCAAAAAGGCTTTACGGCGAAAGCAGACCATGCGATTATCCGAGGACAGCACCCCGCATACAAACACATGAAAATCAGATTTGAACCAGGCAGGTGCTACACAGAAATAACGATATAGTTCATGCCTTACCTTTGAAGATCTTCTTCTGTTGGCACTCCAAAATGTCCCATAAACATCACAAATGGTCCTTTTGTTCGATAAATTCCTTCATTATATCCCCAAAATGTCAATTTATTTGGCGCGTTTTATTCAGAAATACACCGGTTCCAACTCGCCTACAAAGTATCTAATAAGTTACCTGTAAACTTGGTCCAAACATTTCAAACAACGTTCCTAATCCAAACTTATGTATCCTAAAACGTAAATAATTGATCAAATTTAAGACGGGAAATACTGTGCTCAATACCGGACGAAAACAAAGTGAAGCACGTTCCAGGTCACTCGCTCCAAAAGACTTGAGTCCCTTTGTGTGACACATGGAAAGAACAGGGCTACTTCTTCATTTCTCAAAGGATAAACATCAACCAATTTCTAAAGACTGTTGACATCTAGTGGAAGCCATAGGAACTGCAAGCATATTTCTATTAAAAAGAGCTTCCCATAGAAATCTAATGGAAAACACATTGAGCTCAAAACAAATGTCCCTGGATGGATTGTGCTCGGGGTTTCGCCTGCCAAATCAGTTATGTTATACTCACAGACATTATTCAAACAGTTTTAGAAACTTCAGAGTGTTTTCTATTCAAATCTACTAATAATATGCATATCCTAGCTTCTGGGCCTGAGTAGCAGCCAGTTTACTTTGGACATGCTTTTCAACCGGACGTGAAAATACTGCCCCCTAGCCCAAAGAGGTTTTAATAGAAAATTACTCAAGTAAAAGTAGAAGTCACCCAGTAAAATACTATTTGAGTAGAAATATCAAAAGTAAATGTAATTGCTCAAATATACTTACAGTTGAAGTCAGAAGTTTACATACACTTAGGTTGGAGTCATTAAAACTCGTTTTTCAACCACTCCACAAATTTCTTGTTAACAAACTATAGTTTTGGCAAGTCGGTTAGGACATCTACTTCAATTATCTGAGTCAATTGGAGGTGTACCTGTGGATGTATTTCATGGCCTACCTTCAAACTCAGTGCCTCTTTGCTTGACATCATGGGAAAATCAAAAGAAATCAGCCAAGACCTCAGAATTGTAGACCTCCACAAGTCTGGTTCATAGCTTGGGAGCAATATCCAAACGCCTGAAGGTACCACGTTCGTCTGTACAAACAACAGTAAACAACTATAAACACCATGGGACCACGCAGCCGTCATATCGCTCAGGAAAGAGATGCGTTCTGTCTCCTAGAGATGAACGTTCTTTGGTGCGAAAAGTGCAAATCAATCCCCGAACAACAGCAAAGGACCTTGTGAAGATGCTGGAGGAAACAGGTACAAAAGTATCTATATCCACAGTAAAACGAGTCCTATATCGACATAACCTGAAAGGCCGCTCAGCAAGGAAAAAGCCACTGCTCCAAAACCGCCATAAAAAAGCCAGACTACGGTTTGCAACTGCACATGGGGACAAAGATCGTACTTTCCTGTGGTCTGATGACCATCGTTATGTTTGGAGGAAAAAAGGGGAGGCTTGCAAGCCGAAAAACACCATCCCAACTGTGAAGCACGGGGGTGGAAGCATCATGTTGTGGTGGTGCTTTGCTGTAGGAGGGACTGGTGCATTTCACAAAATAGATGGCATCATGAAGGGAGGAAAATTATGTGGATATATTGAAGCAACATCTTAAGACATCAGTCAGAAAGTTAAAGCTTGGTCGCAAGCTTTAACTAGTCTTCCAAATGGACAATGACCCCAAGCATACTTCCAAAGTTGTGGCAAAATGGCTTAAGGACAACAAAGTCAAGGTATTGGAGTGACCATCACAAAGCCCTGACCTCAATCCCATTGAAAATGTGTGGGCAGAACTGAAAAAGTGTGTGAGCAAGGAGGCCTACAAACCTGACTCAGTTACACCAGCTCTGTCAGGAGGAATGGGCCAAAATCCACCCAAATTATTGTGGGAAGCTTGTGAAAGGCTACCTGAAACATTTGACCCAAGTTAAACAATTTGAAGGCAATGCTACTAAATACTAATTGAGTGCATGTAAACTTCTGAACCACTGGGAATGTGATGAAAGAAATATAAGCTGAAATAAATCATTTTCTCTACTATTATTCTGACATTTCACATTCTTAAAATAAAGTGGTGATCCTAACTGACCTAAGACAGGGAATTTGTACTAGGATTAAATGTCAGGAATTCTGAAAAACTGAGTTTAAATGTACTTGGCTAAGGTGTATGTTAACTTCCGACTTCAACTGTATGTATTGAAAGTATGTATTGGTACTGTACTGTATGTATATTCAATTATTTCAAATTCCCTCTATTAAACAAACCAGATGGCACCATTTTCTTGATTTTTTATTTATAGATAACCAGGGGCACACTCCAACACAGGCATAATTTACAAATGAAGCATTTGTGTTTAGTGAGTCTGCCAGATCAGAGGCAATAGGGATGACCAGGGATGTTCTCTTAATAAGTGCGTGAATTGGACCATTTTCTTGTCCTGCTAGCCATTCAAAATGTAACGAGTACTTTTGGGTGTAAAGGAAAATGTATGGAGTAAAAAGTACATTATTTTCTTTAAGAATGTAGTGAGGTACAAGTAAAAGTTGTCAAAAATATAAATAGTAAAGTAAAGTACAGATACCCCCCAAAACTATTTAAGTAGTACTTTAAATGATTTTTACTTAAGTACTTTACACCACTGATTACAGATTGGATCAATACAACATACATGGTCCTCAATGAGGAACGCCCAGCCCCCCACTCCTTCCCCGTCAGACAGTGCATCACATTTAGCACCTTCTTAAACTTTCTCACCACTCTCTCGATGTGTTCTGCCAGGTCAGCCTAGCGTCAAAGCACACTCCAAGGAACCTGAAGGCCCCCACCCTTTCCAAGTTTCTCCCATATAACCTCAAGTGCACTTCATCTCTCACCTTTCTCTTGGTAAAGAACACTATCTGAGTTTTCTCTACAGAGAACCTGAATCCCCAGATTAATGCCCACCGCCCACCGCTAAATTGCTTCCTGTACCTTCCTGAATATGTATGGCACATTTCTTTCACTCTTCCATTAGGCCCCATCATCTGCACATAACGACCTCCCAATATCCGGCCGTACCTGAGAGTTAACATCATTGATCATGACTGAGAACACCAGGTAGCTGCCTGACAGACACTTCTCTACCCTCACCTGGATAGACCTTCCAAACAGGAAATCCTTTATCCAGTTGTACGTTCTTCCTCCTACCCCCATAATATCAAGCTTGATTAACAATCCCTCCTTCCACATCATATCATACGCCTTCTCCACATCAAGAAAGACAGCTACAACAGTCTCCTTGTTCACCTGAGCCTTCCTGACCTCTGCTTCTAAGCAGAGCACTGGGTCCATAGTTCCCCTCCCCTTCCTGAACCCACTCTGATGTGGCGATACTAGCCCCCTGCTCTCCAGGAAGTAAGTTAGCCTCTCCGTAATCATCCGTTCCATAATCTTACATACATGTGATGTTAAAGCTATTGGCCGATAGCTTTGGTAACACTACTGCCTCCTTCCAGCTGCCTGGTAGTTTCCCCTCCTCCCACACTCTGTGTACAACACCAATACCTTATCCAGGGCCTCATCACTTAGATGGGCCACATGGGCCTCCCGAGTGGTGAAGTGGTCTAAGGCATTGCATCGCAGTGCTAGATGTGCCACTAGAGATTCTGGGTTCGAGTCCAGGCTCTGTCGCCGCCGGACGCAACCGGGAGACCCATGGGGCGGCGCACAATTGGCCCAGCGTCATCCGGGTTAGGTCATCGCGCACTAGCGACTCCTGTGGCGGGCCGAGCACAGTGCACGCTGACACATTCGCCAGGTGTACGGTGTTTCCTCTGAAACATTGGTGTGGCTGGCTTCCGGGTTAAGTGGGCATTGTGTCAAGAAGCAGTGCGGCGGTGGGTTGTGTTTCGGGGGATGCACGGCTCTCGGCCTTCACCTCTCCCGAGTCCGTACGGGAGTTGCAGCGATGAGACAAGACTGTAACTACCAATTGGATACCACAAAATTGGGGAGAAAAAAATAATCCCCCTCTGCCCCTCCTCTGATAAATTTGCTGAGCTAGGCACTTGGAAAAACGTTTTGGCCATCATCTCTGCCTTCTCTTCATCTGTTACAGCCATATTCTCCCCACTCGTCAACACTGGATAATCCCACTCCCTTCTGACCCTACTCATCCTATTAATCATCCCCCACACTTCTCCCACAGGTGTCGTCCTTCCAATGGTGTCACAGAACCGACGCCAACATGACCTCTTTGCCTGACGGATAGTTCTCCACACTAGGGCCTGGGCCTGATAATTCTGAATCAGATGTTGGATGTTATGCATCCTTTTCAGTACTCTAAATGCCCTGTTCCTACTCCTCACCATTTCTCCACACTCCTCTGTCCACCATGGGACTGCTTTCCTCCTCCTCCTCCTCCTCCTCCTCCTCCTCCTCCCTGAACTCTTAGGTATAGTATCAGTAGCTGCCCCCACTAAAGCGTTTCTCACCCAGTTATTCATAATATCCACATCCCCACTCCTATCCACCCGAGCCATCACCTGCGCACTCAGCTCCTGAAACGGATCCCACTTTGCCCTTCCAAACACCCACCTGCCTACTCCAAATGCCCATCCCCCCTCCCCATCTATCATGTAGTACTAGGTAAATATAAACCATACTATCAATTACACCAGATTATGTTGTGAGGGAAACCCACTAAGCATGTGACGTCAGGCCACTTCTTTGTTTTGGTCCTCCGTCTTTTGTTTGTTTGTCTATTCCAGACTGGCCTTGGTTTCAATGTCCCCAGACCGGTCTATATTTGGCCCAAACATAGACGTTCAGATTTGGTCCAGACCGGCCTTGATTTAGCCCAAACATAGACTATATAATTGATCAATAAATCTGAACCAATCATAGATATAAATGTTTCACAAGTTTGGACAGCACAGTACAGTAAAGCACGGCAGAGTACAGTACATTACAGTACAGTAAAGACAAGTAGAGTATAGTACAGTAGAGTACAATACAGTACAGCACACTACAGTACAATCAAGTAAAGAAAAGTAAAATATAGTGTACTGTATTGTACCCTACTTTACTCTAATGTACTCTACTGTACTAAATTAAACTGTAATGTACTGTACTCTACTTTACTGAATAAAACTGTCCTGTACCGTACCATACTGTACTCTTCCGTGTTCTACTGTGCTCTACTGTACTAAAGTGTGCTGTACTGTAATGGGATGTTCAATCTTGTGAAACATAGCCTAGACGTCTGTGATTCATTCAGATTTGGATCTGGTCCACACCTGCCAAATTTGTACTTGTTTTGGAGCGGAGTTTATTAAAATAATACCCAGCATGCGTTGCTAGTGTTTGTTTTTACATTTACATTTTGGTCATTCAGCAAACGCTCTTATCCAGAGTGAATTACAGTCAGTACATTCAACTACGATAGATAAACAACAATGTACTGTATCACAGTCTTAGCAAGAAACAATACATCTGTAACCGTTACTCAGAATGTTATTGTAGTTGAAGTGGTCTGTTGGTTTATTCTGGACTACTTTGAATGTTATTGCTATCAGTTTAAAAGCTTTTGAAAAAGCTAACAGATGTGACAGATGACAACAATACTAAATATTATGTTGCAATCGTCAGTTAGCTCCTCTTTCTTATTAAGAGGCATGAAAAATTATTATTGGGATATAATGCTTACTTCATTGAGAATGTATAGCAGTTTAAATACGGAAAGGTATAAAAAAATACCTATTTTATACCTAAATACCTACGTCAGTACAAGACATATTTTCGACGTCAGGAAAAGACGTCTTCTAACATTTCATTCAGTACCTGAAATGCGTGTGATGTCAACGTCTGGAAAATACATATTTTCAACATATAGGCTTATAAAAAAATAAACTGTCAATTGAAAAACAAATGTAAAGTTTATTATATCAGTTTTGATACAGCATTAATTACAAAAGACTCAACTGTTATAACATTTAGCTAATCAAGTGGTACAAATGTATTAAACTATCTTCCCATAATTTGCACAAGTAACATTTTTTCGTATTATTTTATGAAGACAGCACCTACCACTATATGCATTCATGTAGTAGATTTAACAAAACTCAATCACATCAATTCCAGCAGGGAATATTTTCCATGTCCAGCGATAGCATTGAAGCTCATTGAAAGCATTAATTTCTTGATCACGCAGAATTAACTGATCAGTTTTCCACAAGAGGGCATGAAATGAATGACATCTTTGAATTATCCTGCAAACGGCTTTTCCAGCACTTACATTATAATGCAGGGAAATTGGGGCACTAACACAACGCTCATGCAGTTAAGGCCCACTAGGATCTCAACAAAATCTATTTGCATCAATAAAACATTGACATTTTTTTTAAACTATCTCCTGCTTTATTACAGTGAACTGCAATGAGAGCTTTTCGTCCTCTTGCTCTGTCGATGGCAGGTGCTCTGCAGGTCATCTCCATTGTATGGACAGGGTAAGGCAGGAGAGCGTCTCAGTCCTGGTGATGATTAGTGTTGAGGGACTCAACTCCGGCTCCATAGGATCAGAGAGTGGTGCGCATTAGCCTCATGACTCGTTGGTACAGCTGCTGGACAACTGTCATGAGATTCCTAAAATGGTTTGTCAAAAGAACACAAAAGACATGGACAGTAAGTGGTACCAAACACAGCAAATTGTTCAAGCCAAGGTTCTGTTTAACATGCTGTAGTAAATATTGAGCAAAGATTCATTATAACTTTATTAATTATTTTATGAATAATTACCCTAATAACCCAAATAAAAAATACAATACAAAATAGATGTTGTATTGTCACATACACCAGATCAGTGCAGTGAAATGTGTTGTTTTACAGGGTCAGCCAAAACGGCACCCCTGGAGCAAATTGGGTGTAGTACCTTGCTCAAAGGCACATCAACCAATTTTTAAACTTAGGTATTCAACCCAGCAACCTTTCAGTTACTGGCCTAACGCTCTAACCACTAGGCTACCTGCCACCAATATGACACTAACCGTGAGTCTTTTAAGACATGGGAAACAGTAACTCAGTAGCCACATATTCCATCTTCTTTTTACATCCCATATTGTTATACTGTATGTATTTCATTCTCTATCAAGCAAGTAAAGGTACGCCAACACATACAGAACAGAAGACATGTCACTACCTCAGATTTTTGCGAATTACCCCCAGATAAACAGATAAGACATTAACACACACCATCATGACTAAGACATTTCTGCCCCTCACACAAATACAAACATACAGGCAAGCACACATATACACTGAAATACACACACACATACTGACACAGACTCACCGAGCGCTGATGGAGCCACAGTTGTTGCGGTTGGGGTTCAAGCAGAAGAGCGAAGCGACACAGTAGACACAACACAACAAAATGGACAGCAGTCGTCTCTTTAAAGTCATCTTCAGTACAGAGGAAACTCAGGTCAGCTTCAGAGGTCAAGCCCAAGACAGGAGGTAGTCTATTCAAAGAATAATAACACCTTCAAGATGTTTCTGGCTAAGGCAACCCGTAGGTGAGGAGTGGGCAGTGCTAAGTGTAAATAGGGTGAGAATGACAACTGGTACAGGGGCATTGGGCACAATTACTGCTGACCAACAGAAGTTTTGAATGGCACTGAAAGGTCTAGTAGGGATGAATAACATTCCCACATTGTATGTCTGTGGGAGCCAGAGGTTATTGTGTTTTTCCCCCCTTTGTGATCAAAAGGGGATCTTTACTCTACATGAAAAGATTACTGTGTATTTGTATTTTTGTATTTATTATGGATCCCCCTGCCCCGGCAGCAGCTACTCTTCCTGCGGTCCAGCAAAATTAAGGCAGTTTATACAGTTTATACAATACATTCAAAAACATTACAATACATTCATAGATTTCACAACACACTGTGAGCCCTCAGGCCCATACTCCACCACTACCACATATCTACAGTACTAAATCCATGTGTATGTGTGTGTATAGTGCGTATGTTATCGTATTTGTGTGTGTGTATGCATGTATGTTTGTGTTGCTTCACAGTCCCCGCTGTTCCATAAGGGATTTTTTTATCTGTTTTTTAAATCAAATTTTACTGCTTGCATCAGTTACTTGATGTGGAATAGAGTTCCATGTAGTCATGGCTCTATGTAGTACTGTGTGTCTCCCATAGTCTGTTCTGGACTTGGGGACTGTGAAGAGACCTCTTGTGGCATGTCTTGTGGGGTATGTATGGATGTCCCAGCTGTGTGCCAGTAGTTTAGACAGACAGCTCGGTGCATTCAACATGTCAATACCTCTCATAATTTCAAGTAGTGATGAAGTCAATCTCTCCTCCACTTTGATCCAGGACAGATTGACATGCATATTAATTAATATTAGCTCTCTTTGTACATCCAAGGGCCAGCCGTGCTGCCCTGTTCTGAGCCAATTGCAATTTTCTTTAGTCTTTTTTTGTGGCACCTGACCACACGACTGAACAGTAGTCAAGGTGCGACAAAACTAGGGCCTGTAGGACCTGCCCTGTTGATAGTGTTGTTAAGAAGGCAGAGCATCACTTTATTATGGACAAACTTCTCCTCATCTTAGCTACTACTGTATCAATATGTTTTGACCAAAACAGTTTACAATCTAGGGTTACTCCAAGCAGTTTAGTCATCTCAACTTGCTCAATTTCCACATTATTTATTACAATATTTAGTTGAGGTTTAGGGTTTACTGAATGATTTGTCCCAAATACAATGCTTTTAGTTTTAGAAATATTTAGAGCTAACTTATTCCTTGCCACCCACTCTGAAATTAACTGCAGCTCTTTTTTAAGTGTTGAAGTCATTTCAGTCGCTGTAGTAGCTGACGTGTATAGTGTTGAGTCATCCGCATACATAGGCTTTACAAGGGGCCTAAACAGCTACCCTGGGGAATTTCTGATTCTACCTGGATTATGTATGCGAGGCTTCCATTAAAGAACATCCTCTGTGTTCTGTTAGACAAGTAACTCTTTATCCACATTATAGCAGGGGGTGTAAAGCCATAACACATACATTTTTCCAGCAGCAGACTATGATCGATAATGTCAAAATCTGTATTTGATGAGACCCTGGTGATATTGTTTGGACTGACCTCGTTGGGTTGTTGTTGCTGAGGGTTAAAACGAGCAGCAGGGAGTTCAGAAATAGTTACAGAGAGAGAGAAGAGAGTGGAAATGCATACACTTATGAGGAAGTTGGGTAGTAATTTATGCAGGGTAGATTTATGTCTCCCAAAGCAATGCTTCCCATACGTAAAACAGAAGTAGTTGACTGATAACATACAGTATACTGTACATGTAGGGAGATTCACGTCATCCTGTCTGGCAAATATACACTTTCTCTCTCTTTCTTTCTCCCTATCGTGTATTTTGCCTCAGTTTGTTTAGAGCTGTATAAATAGATACATAAAACACTTAGCCATGATGAGCCACTGATGAGACATAGATACAGTGGTTAGTCACAGCATATTTTGTACAGCACTGTGAATGTTAAGGGTTGTGTGTCAAGATGAAGAGGCTTCTCAATTCCTTCTATACCTTCTTTTTGCTGAAACTCATCTTAGACTTTAGAGGAGCCAAGACAGCAGATAGTCTTTATTGATTATAGTACTGTAAGTGGGAGTAGATGGTTATTTTTCCTTTTGTGCCTCGATTTTGATTTTTTTTTATTCTGTGTGTTTTCTAAAGGACCCACATATTAGTCTACAGACAACTGCCAGATGGGTCTTCCCAAAGCAAATGGGTCTTCCCAAGAGACATGCCACAGAAAACTCTTCCTCTCTTTCCTTACTTCCCTACTTATTGACATCAATGGATGGGCAAAAATAAAATCACTAATGACTTTATGATGAAGATACAAATGGCATCAAAAGCAGATCTATCTTAGTGTAGTGTAGTGTTGATGTTTGTACTGCAGACTACTGTCATTAACCCAGATTCAGTGGTCGTGGTGAACCCTTGTGGAAAATGGCCCAGTCATCCCGGATGTCTGCACCAGGGACTCTCTGAGGGGACTGGGATGATAACCAGATAGCAGGCTGGACAAGGGTCGGATGCAGAGGAACCACAGCTACAGACGAGAGAGGAGGGGAGATACTTTGCCCTCTGAGGAGCAAAGGCACATCGGGAGTGGATGAGTACCCATTGAACGTTCTTCATTTTTTCCTAAAGAGCTTTTTACTTAATAGCTCAGTTTATCGATGTGGAATTTCTTTCTGTTATACAAGGAGTTTGACAGAGATTGATATTAAGTACAGTACAA
This sequence comes from Salvelinus namaycush, assembly GCF_016432855.1. Taxonomy (NCBI): domain Eukaryota; kingdom Metazoa; phylum Chordata; class Actinopteri; order Salmoniformes; family Salmonidae; genus Salvelinus; species Salvelinus namaycush. Next base: position 32,209,022 of record NC_052318.1, on the reverse strand, counting down.
AGAGGAAAAAATTGGTATTCGGATACCAATATACCACAGTAGGAGTGGATGTTGGTGGATATAATTTATTTGTTTTGGGGGGGAATCTCTCAGATATACAAGACTTAGATCTTGTAAAGGACTCAATGGCAGCTTACAATAAGACAGGCTGGATGGGAGAGTCGGGTGCCAACCTCACTGCCATGATGCCAGGTGTGAGACCCATACTAACCCCTGTTGTATACACTTTCATGACACCAGAAATGATGGGATGGGTCCTGAGTGTGGCCTCTCTCCTCATCATCTCCACCAACCTACTGGTGGTGGCTGCTCTCTTTCAGCTGATGCGCAGGAAGGGCAGTCAGAGCTGGTGCTTCGTGCTCAACCTGGCCCTGGCAGATATCCTGGTGGGCCTGGCTATCACTGGCATTGTCACAGACGTGTTTCAAAATTACAATACCGTGAACAATGGAACTATTCCAATTACTCAACCGCTACTCCTGATGCACTCCACACAGAAGACCAAGTGTTTACTCCGCATGGCCTTCATCATCTCCCCCTCAACGGCGTCCATCTTGTCCATGTTCCTGATCTCTCTGGACCGCTACGTGGCCATCAAGCTGCCGCTGCGCTACTCTCAGCTCACTGGGAGGTGGACCGTGACTGGGGCCCTGGTAGCGCTCTGGATGGTATCCCTCACCGTTGGCTTCCTACCAGGTGGAACAACTAACCTCAATTATCTTATTTCAGAGGGGACACATGTCCCTAACAACAGGGTTACATTTAAATTCAGGGGGATAAGCTGAGACTCAATTTGTGAATTTGAATGTGCTTCCTGAATTGACTAAATTGGAATTGAATTAACCCCAACACTGATTGTTGATCAATTTGATAATGAACATCATTATTTTTATTTTAATATTCAAAATACTATAAATATAGAAAGATTATTATTCCCCTCTGCTCCACAGGCATGGCATGGCAGCTCCAGCAGGGAGACTTTGAAAGCAGCAGCCTTTGCACCTTCTTCTCTGTCATCCGTCCCAAGGGCATCATTGTGGTGTTCTGTGCCGTCTTCTTCCCCGTCCTCTCTGTCTTCACCTACTTCTACCTGGACATTCTGAAGATAGCTTGCGGCCATCAGAGGCAGATCCGCCAGGCCGGCTCCAGGCTGCCCCAGCGCAGCCGCTACTGGGGCCACGTCAAGGCCCTGAGGACCGTGGCTCTGCTGGTGGGCTGTTTCACCCTCTGCTGGTGCCCATTTTTTGTGGTGTGTGCAGTGCAGATACTGTGTGAGGCCTGTGAGCTGTACAAGGTGCTGGAGAATGACCTGTGGCTGCTGGGGCTGTCTAACTCCCTCATCAACCCTTTGGTGTACGCCTGCTGGCAGAGGGAGGTGCGGCTGCAGATCGGGGCCCTCTTCTGCTGCGTTAAGTACAGGGTCAGGAACACAGCCGTGTTAGAGGCTAGTGAGAGATGTCAGACGGAGCTGCGTATACCCACTCATACTGTTATATCTGTGGACGATGCCATGAGCCTGGACCCCACCTTTCCCACGGTCACCAGTGAAGAGGGCCACACTGTACCGTTTTCTGCCTCAACCCCCTTGTGAATGACTTAGACATTTTGAGAACAACTCATTGGGGTTGATTGAACCAATTTGGAAAATGCTTACTGTGGCAGCTTAGAGCTTTTTCCATTTCTGGCAGACACAGTTCACGTCACATGTCTAGCGACAGCGACTAACTGACAAATGCAATCAAATGGGGAAAAAATAACAGAGTGAGATAATGGATGTGGAGACATCATGGAACCTAAACCATGGAACAGATGGGCTTATTTGCTTTTTTTGCTCTGTTTCCTCCACTAACCTAATTGATATTATCTCTGCAAAGTATGCACTTTGTCCCTCTCTGCATTCCCATCAACCTCACTGTCTATGTGTGTCTGATAGGTATGTAGGTGTTTTGAAGGGGAACAGCTTTTTTGATCAGTCAGTGATTATATATTTTAAAAAAATTGGACAAAGTATTTCATTTCTTGGGAAATTAGTGTGTATTATTACCTCCACTAGGGAGGTACATGGGAAATGTGTGTTGTGTTTTATTGCCAATACTTTCTACAAATGATTTACTCATAATGTCAATGTAGAATTTCTTTATTATTTTCTCATAAATTACCATAGTGGAAATATATTGATACAAACTTGATATGAGGTAGGTAGAATATTATCATTTGAGTGGTTGCTATTCAAAATAAATTATAGAATGCTTGGATGATTGATTATTCATTCATGGGCACTTCCTTGTCATATAAACACTTATTTTTAAGATAAATACGTCCATATTTTACAACTAGCCAATAAAATTACACGTTGTGATATGAGGAATGATGGTGCTATAAAAGTAGATTTCATATAGAAAAGAGATAATAAAAGTCTGTGTTTAGGCCAATGCAGTGGCATTGAAGAAAGCGTTTGCTTAATCACAAAATACCATTGGAATTGAATAATTGAATTGAATATTGAAATGCAGTTCTGTAGGACTTGTTTGTACGATTTGTATAATAAAAGTGTGTCAATACTGAGAACAAGGGAGCATGCCTTTGAACTACACCTCCCACAAACCCCTGTACGTAGTATGACGCGCCGGAAACTGATGTTGGTCAACTTTAAAACTTCCATTTTAAAGTTAGCATCGTGTTTGCGTTCATGATAACTTCATAATGAAGTGAGTATAAGTGACCGATTAAGTGTTTTACATTTTGTATCGACTGTAATGATTATCTAGTTACCCACTGAGGTGTAATGGGGTAGTCATGTGAAGCGGTCTAGCTAGCCAGCTAACGTGTACTGCAACATCAGTCAACATGGCTAACGTTAGCTTGCTAATGATTTGCTGCTAGCTAGGTTATAATGACAATAATGTTCACGTTAAATGAATACACACTACTATATATAACTGGGTGGTTCGAGCCCTGAATGCTGATTGGCTGACAGCCGTGGTATATCAGACCGTATACCATGGGTATTACAAAACATTTATTTTTACTGCTCTAATTACGTTGGTAACCAGTTTATAATCGCAATAAGGCTCCTCTGGGGTTTGTGGTATACCCCGCAAGAACAGCTCTTAACTGTGGTATATTGGCCATATACCACACCCCCTCGAGCCTTATTACTTAAATATATTATGGTCTGTAGTTCCTCATGAGACGACCCCATGGGGTAAAAAAAAAAGCTTGGCTATGGTGGTTAAGAAAAGAGCAAAGACAGGATCAGCAGAGAGAATATTCTGCATTCTATTGCATGTTAAACTCTATCCTTTCGTCCTTCTCCATCTCTCTGTGTCCTGCAGTCCCCTGACCAAGGTGAAGCTGATCAATGAGCTGAATGAGAGAGAGGCCTCATTGGGGGTGAAGGAAAATGTGTCATGGCACTCTGAGTATAAGGACAGCGCCTGGATTTTCATCGGTAAGAGGCTGTCTCAAAGACACCCCTGCGATTGAATAGGATTGATCCACACCCTGGTATTACAGCCATGTTTAAGGTGTACTGTCAGCTGACCAGTTGGTGGTGTCAAAGTAGCGTTTTTATTTTTTTATTCAGTCAGTGGCTTGCTCTCTAGTCCATCTCACCAGCAGTTATAAGCCTGTTTCTAACTTTAGTGTTTCTGTTTTAACCTGCAGGTGGGTTTCCATATGAGCTGACGGAAGGTGACATCGTCTGTGTCTTCTCTCAGTGAGTCCCATACATACACCCCTTCCTCCAATCTCTCCACTCACTGTGTCCTTTCTCTCCCCGTTCTTCTTTGTCTGTCTGTTTTTGTCAATACAATTACCTGTCTTTCCATGCTTATCTTCCCCTATTCCCTCTTAACCTTCCCCATTCTGAATAAATCAAGTGTTCTTTGCATTAGATTAGGTGTATTCTTGCTTCATGTCTGTCTGCAGGTATGGAGAAATGGCCAACATCAACCTAGTGCGTGATAAGAAGACGGGTAAATCCAAAGGCTTCTGCTTCATCTGCTACGAGGACCAGAGGAGCACCATCCTGGCTGTGGATAACTTAAACGGGATCAAAGTAAAGAATGGCAATCACTCACAGCTGAGAAGGAGAGAAGAGAGATTGAGACTAAACCAGTAGACATGCATAAATGAAGGTTAGACGATGCAAAAGACTTAAATGACTCTCATTGTGTTGTGGTCTGTGTCTCTCTCGCTCTCTCGGTATCTAGATAAAGGGGCGGACCATCCGAGTGGACCATGTACTGAACTACCGCCCTCCCAAAGACCATGAGGACATGGATGATATCACTAAGCGCCTGAGGGAGGAGGGCTGTGCCCCCAAACTACCTGACCCTTCATCGTCCGAAGAAGAGGAGCAGTACGCCGTACCCGCGAAGAAGCCCAAGAAAGGTGAGAAGAGACTAATGGAGGTCCAGATGGTACAGGTCTGCTGCTTGTCAGCCTCATTAGACTGGGGATTTGAAATGCAAGAACTTTAGTCAAAGTAGAATGAACACTGAACAAAAATATGAACGCAACATGCAACAATTTCAAAGATTTTACTGAGTTATAGTTCATATAAGGAAATCAGTCAATTGAAATAAATTCATTAGACCCTAATCTATGGATTTCACATGACTGGGAATACAGATATGCATCTATTGGTCATAGATACCTTTTAAAAAAAGGTAGGAGCGGGATCAGAAAACCAGTCAGTATCTGGTGATGGTGGCGGATGAATGACACGACACTGGGCCTCAGAATCTCGTCACGGTATCTCTGCATTCAAATTGCCATCGATAAAATCCAATTGTGTTCTTTGTCCTCAGCTTATGCCTGCCTGCCCATACCATAACCCCATCTCCACCATGGGGCACTCTGTTCACAATGTTGACATCAGCAAACTGCTTACCCACACAACATCATACAGGTGGTCTGCCATCTGCCCGGCACAAGAAGTGAACATTTAGTTCTCTGGCAACAGCTCGACTGGACATTCCTACAGTCAGCATGTCAATTGCATGCTGCCTCAACTTGAGACATCTGTAGCATTGTGTTGAGACAAAACTGCACATTTTAGAGTGGCCTTTTGTCCCCAGCACAAGATGCACCTTTTTAATGATCATACTGTTTAATCAGCTTCTTGATATGCCACACCTGTCAGGTGGATGGATTGTCTTGGCAAAGGAGAAATGCTCACTAACAGGAGAGAGAGAGATGCTTTTAGTGTATATGGAAAATGTCTGGTATTTTTTATTTCATCTCATGAAACATGGGGCCAACACTTACATGTTGCATTTATAGTTTTGTTCAGTATAATTGCAAGGCAAGGACACGAGTACACCCGAGTAGTGGAGGATAACTTGGCTGTCAGTGTGCGTGTCATGTTCATATCTCCTCTTACCTGACCCTCCCTGTCTTTTCTTTCATCTCCAACCCAGACAAGAAAGAGAAGAAGAAAAAGGAGAAGAAGGCTCTGAAGGAGGATAGGAAGCAGAGGGAGAGGCTAGCCCAGACTCACTCTGTGTCTCCCCCTGGGCCTGCCCTGGCAGTGAGGGTGAAGCAGGAGGAGGACCTGGGCTATGACAAGTACAGCCAGCGGGGGGCGCCAGAGGAGTGGCTGGGCGCCAGGGAAGAGAGACCAGGGCCTGGGGCAGAGCCACAGAACCCACGAGAGACACACAGGCAGGTGGACAGAGTGTTCCGAAATCGCCATGGGGAGAGGGAAGGAGAGAGAGAGAGGCCCAGGGAGGATGAGAAGAGGAGAGATGGAGGACTGCAGTTGGAGAGCAAGAGGACAGGCAGGGAGGAGAGAGAAAACCAAGACAGGGATAGAGAGAGAGACAGAACTAGGGAGGGAGAGAGGGACAATGAGAGGAACAGATCGAGGGACTGGGACAGGGAGAAAGACAGGAACAGAGAGAGGGAAAGAGACAGGTCAAGTAAGCACAAAGAACACAGTCGGGAGAGAGACCAAAGGAGAAAGTAACAGAAGTGCCTTGATTGTAGTCAAGACAACTGGACTGAGTGAAGTCTTATTCTTTCCTTCACTATAGAAAATCATCAGGAACTGGGACCATGGAGCTAATATGATTGGTTGTTTTATTTTGTTAGTATTTGTCATAAGCCATATCAAGCCTGTTGATTCAATATTCTCTTGTGGAGACTGAGCCAAACAGTGGATGACAACTTGAGTCATGAGAACATGGCCTGTTTCCATGACAACAGCTTAGCGTTTTCAGCAGCAAAGTTAAATCGGAACTGGATTTCAAATGAATTTTTACCCTCAAACCGCTGTACAATGCTTAATCAGACAATGATTTACTGTTGTAAATAAAATGAAGTGTTTTTTTACAAAGAGATTTGGTTTCCAACAAGTCTTTGACAGATGCCTTATAAATAACATTTTATTTTTAAATTGGATTTCAAGTGATACAGAGACACATAGTAATATGGGTAACGCAAGATAGGAGCTTCCTCTTGGCTCCAAAAATAGGTGATTTTGGGTGAAAAGAGACTGTCTAAAACATTACACAATTTGTAATTCAGTGAAGAACCAAAGACAAACAAGATACTTGGGGGGAAAAAAGGAATAATTCAGACCAAACAAAGATCGTATTTACATGATCACTAGCTCATACCTGCTCAACAGGATTTTAACTGCAATTCATCTGTATCGCTAAATGATGTTTAAAACACAGTTAATCATCTAAGACAGAACAAAGCATAGATACAGAAATACTGTATATATCAAGAATAAATTAACATTGTCAAAACATAAAAGGGAAAAAGAGGTAAAGCACATTCTGCCATTAAGGAAATGTTTTAATTCCGCCAAGAGGTTTTAAGTGTGTGAAGGAGCCTGTGGATAGTTGGCATGTGAAACACCGTAATGTCATCAGTTCTATTAATCTCATCACACCGGGGCTCCAATGAAACTACCCAACTGGGGTATAGAGATATTAGAGAACGAGCCACCATTTTGTCCTTAGTAGATAGGAGTTAGCTCTTCCAGTGGGGGGCCAGGCAGACAAGCCACACTCGAATAACTGGGATTTTGGTCGCCCCGTTGTTGTCTGGCTGCATGGATAGATCGTCAATGCTATACTATGTTAGTTACCTAGGTGATGTGATGTATTCCATGTTTTTTTTAATGACTTCTGGGTCTGAGCTTCACTTGTCAGACTGGTCAGAGGTCAACCGCTGCCTTCACCCGGGCCCCAGATTAACAGAGGCCAGCCTGGGATGGACAGGAGAGGAAAACGTGTGTCCCCCAAAGAAAATACTTGTTAGGGACCCAATTGAAATTAAGTAAAGAAATTGCACCCATACAGCTGTTATAGAAACATCCCAGGATAGGATTCGGCTAAACTTGGGAGAAAATAAGTATTGGGTCTGGCTGTACAACAGATGTCTATGACGTCATGTGTACTATGAATGTACAAGACATGGGTTGTATTTCCCGAGGTACATAAAGAATGTGTGTACTTTTCCAGGTTGTAGAATGATTCTAGGTGATTTACAGCTGGATGGGAATGTGTTTCTGTTCAATGTTCTGACACCCTGTGGGGTGGACACATCATACGGAACAAAACATTGTGCAAGAGGACAGCACTTAAGCAGATGAAGAGTTATAGTTCTACATGTTTTTTGTATAGCCTACATAATGACAGCCTAGGTCAGGGATCATCAACTACATTCAGCCACGGGACCATTTTTATTTTCGTGGATGGACAGGGGACCAGAACATTATTTATTTGAACCTTTATTTAACTAGGCAAGTCAGTTAAGAACAAATTCTTATTTACACTGACGGCCTACCGGGGAACAGTGGGTTAACTGCCTTGATCATGGGCAGAACGACATTTTTTTTTTTTTTTACCTTGTCAGCTCGGGGATTCGAGCGACAAACACTCTAACCACTAGGCTACCAGCCGCCCCAAAACATAACTACAGAAAACTTGGGGGGCCAAATAAAACCACCTGTGGGTCACCAGTTGGTTAACCCTGGCCTAGGTATTCATTAGCATTTCTAGGACTTGGTGTTCATATGACAGTAGCTGCAAAGGATTTATATGTGCAACTGCCATTGTATGTTTAAGTTACATGGGTAGATGGACAGATGTTTTTGTCAGGTAATGGTGATGTAGACCTAAAGATGTTTTCATTTTGCTAAGTGGAAACAAATGCACCATGAAATCTAATTTTGTGGACACTGACTCTTAGTTTCCATTGATTTGATCTCCCATTGCCCCATAAACAATTAATTAATGAAATCCACACCGATTTCTGCAGTTCTCTATGGCTCATGATAACTGATGCAGCATTAAAGGCTTCAAGCCCATGTTACAAGAAAGGTGAGCGTCACAGTTTGCATTTTTTGCCGATATTACAGATCAGCCATAGCAATTGCAGAGCTGTCCTGCCCAAAGGATTGTGTTGGCAGAAATGTCTGTCCACTCAGTGGGTAAGGCAGGGACACTGACCACTAGAATAAAATAGGATAGCAGGTAGTTACAACAGCTCAGAAAATAACCTCAAAACCTATGTACAACAGTTTGAGTAACCGTGAACACAAACACATCTCAGATTAACCGAACACAGAATCTCCTCCTATCAGCTTTTAGAAAATATATGGTCATCCAACATTTACATATTACAAATACTTATAAGACAGAGCAGTGGGGCAGAGGTGATCAGCATAGGGTGATTTGGGATATACTGCAGTGTCTGGGAGCAGGAGGGGACTCTGTTGGGTTACAGACATGTCTGTGATCAACGTCATCAGAGGTACTTTATGAAAAGGTGGGTTTTTGTTTGCTTTGGTTGCTTGGTTACTATGACGCCGGGTGAAGGCGAGGTACATGGCTGGAGTACTATGGAATGCCCATTTCTACCCACAATGCCATGGGACTTTGCCCCAAAGTCCACAAAAACCGAGAGTCCGTTCAAGACACTGAGGGTGGGTCTGAGTGAGTCTAACTTAGTCATCCTCACAGATGCCTTCCCAACTTGGGAGTGCTAGTTAGGTTACGTACAAAAGTAAGGCTGTGGTGGGTTGACTGACCAGAGGGGAAGAGTCAAAACTACCCCCATATTACAGTATATCAATCAGAGCGTAGAAGAACTGAAGATAAACCAGGTTCTGCAGAACAAACGGTTTCAAGAGACATACAGAGGAACAAATAAGAAAGCCGTGCCTCCACCATAGTGTTCATCTCTGTTGGTGAGGAGTGGCTGCAGAGAAAAAAAAACACAATCATAACAGTAGTGGTACCATCTCCTGCAAACATGTACGCTCGCACACTAGAAATATGATTTATGTGTCAAAACAAACATAATGCCATCTTAAATATGACATGACACCTGTTTTTCATCCATGAAATTGTATGACAATTAACCTTACCAAAGAAAGGGACTTCATTGTTAACAAACAAGCTAACCTTCAATCTATCAGAGTTTTATGCAACAGAGCTTGTGACTTTGGAGAAGTAATGTACCTTTGTTGTTTGAAAATTTCAAGATTCAACTTAAGATTGTTTTACTTTTTGTTGTTTGTATTGTAATACAGAATCCATGTGAATAACTAGGCCCCAGGGTTTCACCAAACAGTACTTATGACAGGTTTGATACCATGCTTACGATGGCATTATGCAACCTTTATGATGCATTATGACGAGAGCCTACAACCAAAACACCTGATCTGTGTCTTTATTCTACATGGCGGACATACATGCAGTCTTTTGCTTACAATCAGATCAGGATCTATCACCAATATTTATTATACACACCAGGGTTGGGGTATAATTGACATAGCCTAATTATTGAAACGGTTGGGTTTTGCGGTTCTGAAAAGTAAGGAGTTGGTTAGTAGTCAGTGCAATCGTTTAGGAGGGCATGAACAACCCTGGCTTAGCTCACACTAACCCAGACCGAGGCAGCACATTGGTCACTCTCAGACCCGACTCTGCCCATATGCGTCTGAGGCCTAATTGGTCCACTGACCAACTTACTGAAACTTAATTTGCTGTGAGGATTAGGAAGCTGCATCTGCAGGGGCCATTCACGGTTGAAGTGGAGGTTCTCTGAATACCGCTGTGTGGCAGCCAATTGACTTACCGCCCTTTCTTACACTGGCAGTGTCCTTCTTGCCTGGCACTGGTTGGCTGAGCAGAAGAGGAGGTAGGGGTGAGTGGGGTGGGAGCGGTTGAGGGGTCCTGGGGGCGGGTAGGGCATCAGTCATCAAAAGCCCACCGCATGTAGTTTACTGTACACTGTCTCCAGCACACACAATGAGAGGACAGGCAAACACCCTAACCCTGAAACTACTCTACAGCCCAGTCTCCATTCAAGCATTATGGGGAGCCAACGAGCCTCAAGCAGCAAAACACACACATCCTCTCCATATCCCACCTATCCTCTCACACACAGTCTACTGCATCACACAGGAGGCAGGTACAGCACAGCAGTCAGTCACTGTGCACCGGTTTCTGCCCATCGCACGTGTAAGTGAGAGAGGCCTGTGGGTCTGTGTTTCCACATCTGAGCCGCTCAGCACATGGAGATGGTAACGTTGATCCCCAGGTTGCCGTTGTCGGCAAACAGGTGAGCGATGGACGTGTCAAAGACCAGACAGTCGCTGTTCATGATTGCGGCCGCCACACCGTCGTGGATGGAGCGGGGCGTGGCCTCCCAGGTGAGGCGCCGCCGGTTCCCGTTGAGCTCCAGGCGGTAGGCGAAGTTCTCGGCCTGCTTCCTCGTTCCGATAAGCAGCACCACGGCAAAGAACTGCTGGTGGCCCTCGTACTTCTCTTGCTTCTCCAGGACCAGCATGAAGTGGTGGCCGAAGCAGGACTGCATCATGACCCAGTCCACGGCCCCCGGCAGGTTGATGTCTGTGGCCAGGAAGACGATGTCCTCTCCCTGCAGGGTGGTGATGGACTTGTGGGCGTGCATCAGGTGGGGCATGACAGCCTCCAGGGAGCCCTGCCACTTGCAGGAGGCCCCGGGGCACGGGCAGGTGTAGGGACGGAACTCACACACCTCCTCGTGATCAGGCTTCTCACTGTGGTGGAGGGAGAGCAGGCATCCGGCTGACGCGTACTGGAGATAGAGGGAGGGCGAGAGAGAAAGAGAGAGAGAGAATTGCTTACAATTCCTATGTATGTTGAGAACCTACTCGAAGTGGAGTGGGGTTGAATGACCCAAGAGATGGGAGACAGAATGGGCGAGGAGGGACAATGCGGGGGAAGAGACAGAATGGGGTGGAGAGACAGAATGGGTGAAGAGAGACAGAATGGGTGAGGAGAGACAGAATGGGTGAGGAGAGAGAGGAGATGGTTATAAAAGAAGAGATGGGGAAGAGAGAGGGAAAGATATCGCAGAGACATAGATGGTAGGAAAAACAGAGAAGGCAAAGGAGGAAGTAAAGAAAGAGGGACCAATTGAGAGATTGAACAATGTGTGGGAGGTTAGAGATAGAGAGAGTGAGGCAGGGAAAGAGTGCAAGAGAGAGGGAACAAAGAAATAGAGGAGGGAGGGGGTGAGAGTGGCAGGGCACATGAATCGTATGAAGAGAAGTAGATAAGAGTACTAGCTAAGAGTACTAGATGAGCACCTTACTAGATATAAACCCTCTGGCACTACAACAGCTTCCCAACACATCCATGGAGATGTTAGGGAGGAAGAATCTTATAAGATTGGATGGTTATTTTGTATGAAAACAAAGCAATACCAGGCCATTAAACTGCTTGTCGAAGGGGAGATTGAGATACACGACATTGTTAGCAAGGCCGTTTTGAAAAAATATGTACATATTGAACCATCAACAGACAATCTTGCCTGTAAGACGGAGACATACCAGTAAAGATAGAGTGTAGCAAGAGACGACAGACTACAATATGGGAGGATATGTAAGTAGCTGGTCCATGCTGGGAGTGCTGGGCCGGTATTGAAGGGTTGGAGCAATAAGTGGATTATCTAATGAAAAGTGCATGAAGGGGGTGGATTTCAAGTTGTATTTGTCGTATGTACAGGATACACGTGGTATAGCATACTCTGTCCAATGAAATGCTTACCTGTAGGTTCCTACTGGACAATGCAACAACAATAAGAAATAAGAAAAGATAAGAATACGAACATAAAGTAAATGACTCAATAGAATAGATTAAACATTTCAGCATCAGTAGAATACAGGAAGACAGAATTTATAGACCAATATTTACACATTTCAGGGATGGGGGAATAAAATGTCTGGTAGCAGCAGTTGTGGTGTGTGTGAGAGAGAAAGTGTGGCGCAGCAGTCTAAGGCACTGCATCTCAGTTCTAGAGGTGTCACTACAGACCCTGGTTCGATCCCAGGCTGTATCACAACCGGCCGTGATCCGTGATCGGGAGTCCCATAGGGCGGCGCACAATTGGCCCAGTGTGGTTAGGGGTAGGTCGTCATTGCAAAATAAGAATTTGTTAACTGACTTGCCTAGTTAAATAAAGGTTCAATTAAAAAAATATACATTTTTAAAAAACAGCTTGTGGCTGGAGTGTGTGGGGTCCTTCATGATGCTGCGGGACTTCATCAGGCACCGTTTCAAGTAGATGTCCTGGATGGGTGGGAACACAGCTCCAGTGATGTACTGCAACTCGTCAGGATGCTCTCGATGGTGCAGTGGTAGTATTTGGAGAGGACCCGGTGTGGCATGCCGAATTTCTTCAGGCGCCTTATGAAGTAGAGGCGCTGTTGTGCCCCCTTGACAAGAGTGGTGGTGTTGTTGGTCCATCTCAAGTCATCTGTGATGTGGATGCCGAGGAACTTAAAACTGCTGACTCGCTCTACTGCAGTCCCGTTGATGTGGATCGGAGTGTGTTCCCTCCTCTGCTTCCTGAAGTCAACAATAAACTCCTTTGTTTTGCTGATGTTGAGGGAGAGGTTGTTGTCCTGGCACCACAATGCCAGTTCACTTACCTCTTCCCTATAGGCTGACTTGTCGTTATTGGTTATAAGGCCTACAACCGTGGTGTCATCAGCAAGGATTTGGCTGATTGGCCTGGATAAGGCTGCAGGGAGAGGGGTTCTGAGGAACTCGAGCTGGAGTCACAACCTGAAGGACACCCAGGCCCCTTACGGAACAGGAGACAATTCTGATGTCAGTAAGATATAACCTGGGATAACAACACAACCTTCTATGGTCAATATGGGACCTAGCCAGAAACAGATAGGACCATACGATGGACCATTTGAATTGGGTCAGGCCAACCTTCAGGCTCCATAGACCGAGGTAGACTGGGAGGCTGTTTACAGAAGGATGGGGTAACTGTCCTCATCTAGAAGCTTACCTTAAATAAGACATCTCAGTTTGAACACACCTTCCTTCCTTTACGTTCTACTTTCCTTAGATCCTCATGTTGATCACTGATCTGACCTCATTGAAGCAACATGGAAGGAATTGAAGCAAATGTGGCAATCGATCCATCACCCACTCAGTTCCGTTAGATCAGTCATTACTCAAAGCAAGGTAAGAACAAAGGACACATTTTTCTAAGCATTCCAACAGGGCTTATGTGCTGTGTCCTCTAGCTCACTTTCATCTGAAGCCCTGGGGTTGAAAGGATGGGAGGGTGCAAAGATGGGAAGCGAGGGAGGAGGAGGTGGGGTGACATGGTGAGAGGTGCTTGTGTTTCTGCCCCAGTAGGTAAGTTTCAATATTTATAATATTAAATATTAATCTGTGTGGCAGGTTGGAGGCTTCCCACAAATCGATGGCTATGTTAGGACCCACTGGACCGATTGGCTGAATAACGGCATGACCGACTTTAACCATGCACTATGAAAAGAGCAGCTGGGTCAGAAAACCCTCATGGGAGACACACAACTGCTACAAAATGTGGGTTAGAATCAAATACTATTTCCCCTGTGTAATCAGTGTCCCAATTAATAACAACAAAAAATGTAAGTTTAATGTCATTTCATTTGGGTTTTCAAATGCATCCAGTCACGCAAATTCCTCTGTATGCCTTGTCTCTCCGTCTATCAGCCCAAATATTTGTCTGTGAGGTCAGATGTGTAGAGGTCAGTCAGTTTCCTTGGCAGAGTCCCTCAGGGAAGCTGATCCTCTTATCCACCTTTATTAATGACTGATTGACAGGATTTTGTGCCGTAATCCAGTCGGCAGGTCTTTGGTGATAAAGCTTACCCCCCTCCTCTACTCCGTGTGTGTGTGTGTGGGGGGGGGGACGGGGGGGGACCTCTGGTAGTGTGCCCCATGTCACCAATGAATGTAATTTAGGCTAATTGAATTGAAATCCCTTGTCCATCAACATTTACACAAATCTCCTCAGCGCCACCAAAAATGAACAACATACACTAAACCACTCAGATCACACCTCACGGAATGCAGCATGTCACCGTTCCATTTGGATCAAACCCATTGTTCAAATCTTCGCACGTCAA